>NW_015150654.1:366969-388593 GCF_000732505.1 Cyprinodon variegatus
AAGTCAACACAGAATGTTCTGTCTGCTAAATAAGACCGGAGCCATTCCAGCACTGAGCCGCGGTTCGTTCGAAACACGCCCCATAATCACAGCTCTATGGAGCAGTATCAGACTCATATTCTGACTAGAATTGAGTAGGACTACGTCAGGCTATATTTTTGCTGCCTTTATTGCTAAAAGTCATCTAAGGTTTGTTATCAATATCTTTTCTCAGAGACTGAATTTGAATCTTTTGTCCTTTATAAAATACGCGGTTAACCTGAACAAGATATTTTGTCTGCTAACATCCATTGTCACATCATGCCTCTGATTCCCAATTGAATGTTGCTCAAGACTTTAATTAGGCTGTTTTCACATCTGGTTATGGTTTAATTAAAACCATTCCATTTTAAGTCTTAATGTGTTTTATTATCATTGGGTTAGTTAAAAATAAACCACCATCTTAAAAATTTTTTCTAGGATTGCATATTCAGCTCCATCTCTCTGTCTCTTAACTTCGACCGGTGTCTCTATACACGCCAGGCAGGTGGGAACAAAAGGATTGATTGTCCCAGGACAGAGGGTGGCCCAAAATTGACACTATGACCATTAAAAATACAGTAATTTTTCAGAAAATGTTTGTGATAAGAATATTAAATATTAGAGTAACTGAATATATAAATGTATCTGCATTAGGTATATATAAATGAATCCATCCATCCATTTTCTATCACGCTTATCCCAAGCGGGGTCATGAGAAATGCTGGTGCCTATCTCCAACTGTCTATGGGTAAGAGGCGGGGGACACCCTGGTCAGGTTGCCAGTCCATAGCAGGTATTTGTAATATGTTTTCTTTAAATAAGGGGCCATTAGAACGAAAAATAAACTTAGGATAAGTCAGGAACAGGTTCAGGAACGGAATTGCAGAAGAATAATGCCCATTCAGAGCCAGGTAAGAAGCATTGGGTTAATCAATGTGATTGTAAAGCATAGCATCAGACGGCTAGTGTACGTTTTTTGGGGGGCTTCTTCTTTTTTTTTACTTAAAGATTTTAATTTTGGTCTTGGTACAGTAACTACTTTTTCTGCCTAACCTACGTAAAGGCCAGATTTCTGGAAGGAAACTAAAAGCTATTACCAGCAGATTTCTTCAAGTAGTAGATCTACTAAAGAATTGTAAAAAGATACCATTAGCTTTAGGTTTCTTCACTAAATAATGTTCTGTTTTGTTTAAGTAGGTTTGCAGTGGTGCTGTTTTCACATAACTGCGCTAAAAATGACTAAAATACAGACTAGATGTTTAAAGTATGTAACCTACAGTATAAGGCAAGTGGTGGATTTTACTTAGGTGTTTAAAAGTATAGGGGATTAAATTAGAATACATGCCGCTCTATACATTTATTTGTGAAAAAATTTGATGATTATAATCCCACATACTCTAAAGTTTGTGAGATCAAAGGATCTAAAAAACTTACACAAGTTCCTATATCCTCTGTTTATGAAGCAATATGCTACTGCTGCCTCATATTTGTAACAACACCAGACTATCTGTGTTTAATCTTTTTATTCAGTTAGTTAAACTCAAAGAAAATGCTCAATAACAATCTAAAAAAAATATGAAATTTGCAATAATGGCATTATGAAGTAAATATTTTGGCATTTAAACTACACTCATTGTTAGTGAAAGTTTAACAACCAAGGAAAATTAAATGTCTTTTATACGATTCTAAAACTTTCTCTATTAGTTTTGACAAAAAAAAAATGCCTCATTTTGAGAAGTTCTCGACTTTTAGGAAAGCTTTGAGCGCACTCCTACCTTCCTTATCCAGAGAGTCTAATCGACTGACGGGGGGGAGGAAACTGTAATTATTGGTTTTCGGTTGAGATGCACCTCACTGCACTCCATCACAGTCGGTCTCTATCTTCCGACAGACAGCGTATGGAAAAGAAATGACATTTAAAGTTCCTTTTCATTTCTCTGTTGGGTTTTAGGACTACTTAAATGAGTTACCTGTTGTCTGTTTCATAACCAATTGCCTCCCTACATGCAGTTTATTTTGTTCTGCAAAATAAAATTAGATGACAGACAGACAGACAGACAGACAGACAGACAGACAGACAGACAGACAGACAGACAGACAGACAGACAGACAGACAGACANAGATAGATAGATAGATAGATAGATAGATAGATAGATAGATAGATAGATAGATAGATAGAGGGAATGTTGCAGTAACTTAGGCCACGAATTATTACATTATTTTATGCCTTAACAAAATATACATTTTGGGTTTTTTCACTTTTTAAATATTTAAAAATATTTAATATTTTGAGGGGAGGGTTCCCTTTCATATGTACGGGAAAAGCAAATTTATTTATTACGCACATCTATCACAGTACTAAAAAAAGGACAATAAATGAAGCTTAGGCTTTTTGCTATTGAACTTGTGCTAATGCTTATAATGTTAATAAATTTGCTTACCAAATTATAAAGTGCAGCATAAACACACTCACAAAAAAACTACATTTTATAACATGCATCTCCACATCTAAGCATATCATCTAAAATGACCAAACTTGTGCTAATTTTTATCATTTTCTACTTTAATGGGAAATTCACCGAAGTTATTTTAGGTGCCTATCGGAAACAAAGCTCAGTTTGCATGTGCTTCTAATTCTGATCAGTTCCTAAAATAGCATCACAGAGATTATAGCGTACCTTTGTGTTGACATTGTTTGATGATATTTAAATACTGTATGGTGCTAATTATTCTTTTAAGGAATGCCCTGCCCAGATTTATACATATTTAAGTTGAATATATATATATATATATATATATATGAATAGCTTTGAGGTTATATTGTTTGTTAAAGTAACTAAATATGATTAAGTAAATGCCACAAACGGTTGCATTATTTTTTTCAGTAAAGACTGTGCTGAAGAAATAACGTGTGCTGAAAGCTAATGGCATCATTAGAGCAAAAGAGAAAAAAATCCAGTCAGGGATTTTAGTGGATTAGAATTTTTTCTGATATCTTGTAAAATTTCTTTGATTAATCATTTATTAAATATGTAGAATTGTGTTTCTGGTTTATTACAGAATTTTGCCCCATGGTTATGGAACATGCTGCTTGTACTAGAAAATACCTTAATTTTAGCCCTGCCTCATTAAAGAATCTCTGCCCCTATAATCTATTGTTCTGACAGTATGACAAGAAGCTGAGTGGAGTAAATTAAATGCACATTCAGCATGCTGTAATAAAAAAACAAAGACCTTTTTTTCATTGCCTAATTGCAATCAATGGAATGTAATCATATAAGATCATTTTCATGCTGACCTTCTTACATGTATATAGGCAGCAATAATTTCCTAAACTAACAAAATTCATTTCAATGCCCTTTTATGACTTATCGATTTAGAAACATCATTTACCGTGATTTCTCCAGTCAGTTGCTTTTTTTTATGCATTCCTTTATAAGTCAGAACATTTTGGGCCCTAATTTTGAATGGAATGTAAAACATTTTCTACATTCTTCAGGTGCATTTCTGGATATGCTGTGCTACTGTAGTGAATGGCGAGATTCTTTAGTGGCAAAATAGGTGCATGTTTCTTTAAATCAGAATAAGAATGTGCTAAACCGTCTCATTGATTTTGAAATTTCCCTTTACAGGTTTTGCTTAATCCCCTTCTATCTGCCATAAAAGTACGTTTTTGCTGGCCATTTCCTTACAGTTAGGTTTTGTTTATCAAACTTGTGAATTTTTCCACTGAGCACATTTTATTCTTATATCCACTGAAGCTGGATTTCAACTGAGCTCATGAGAGAAGCAGGCGGCATCAGACCACTGAAGCTGATCAAACTGAGAAGATTAGACTGTTTGAGGGGGGGGATATTTTAAAAATATTCATTAAAATTTGGTTTGACAAATCAGAAGCTATTTCTGCATCTGCATCTGTAGCAAAAAAACAAAACAAAAACAAAAAATAGCCATTAGCTGACATATGTCAGCTAATGGCATTTCTATGTGAAGTTTTCATGTTCTGTTCTGGATTCATTCTCTACATAGCATTTTAGGTTAGATTGGTAATTCAAAGTTGCCTTTAATAGTGAACGAATCCTGACCTGTCCAGAGCATGCTGTGCATCTAGTCAACTGATTGAAGAAGGGACAAAATCATACACAGTAATCAACAGTCACTATCATCCCAGAATGTGTTACATTCGACATTAATTAGAAAATTTTAAAAAAGAACACTCATCATATCGATGCAGCCCAACATTTGAATAATAACTTACTGAGCTAGATCCTGGAAACACAGCAATGCTTTAACCACACAACACACTAACAAGGATCTAAAAAAGTATTTTAACTTGAAGCACATGGAAATGAGGCCCAGGGGCAAACAGAGTTGTTTACTTGCAAATACCAGGAATCAAGCTTGAGGGAAATCAAAGCAAAAGGTTAAGCTGAATCATGTGTGTGACACCCCCCCCCTCATCTGAGTCTCCATGTTAATTAGAGCTCCTGGTAAATTAGCATTTTTATGTTGACGAAGAACTCTGACAGGAGAAATTCACACCTGCAGCAAAGGAGCCGAGCTCACAGCTGGAATTAGATTTAGCCAGGGTGATATTTAGCCAGGTGTTAAATTAACAAAACTATTTTTGCAGGAACGCAGACAGTGGTTAACAGAGCAGTCGGGAGCTGAATGTGTCCCGTTTCACATGGAGTAAAGTACAGGGAAGTGTGGGAGGTGCAGGTGCCTTGAGTAAATACAAAGCTGTCATTACAAAGTTGAAGATCAGACACTGTTGGAAGTTTTTATTAATTTCGCAATAGAATAGAATTAAATTGATGGGCAAGACTTTAGAATTTACACAATATTTAATTAACTAACCAAGTTCTAACTGGTAGTTAACCAGTACTTACTAGGAAACACACAGCCCAGCCTTATAAGGGGACGACTGGTAAGTTACCTGGGAAACAAGGAGGAAATAATAGGGAACTAATGGGTTGTTAATCAGTACTTACTGAGGAGCTCACAGTCCAGCCTTTTTAACCAGTACTTACTGAGGAACACACAATCATGCCTTATTAGGGTTTGACTGCTTTGTTATCACAGGAACTGAAGGAAATTCTCCATGCTGGGTCTGAATAAACCCTGAACCACAGAGGTCAGATCTCAACTGTCAAAAAAAATGTTTGATTACTGATTTTATTTTACTCTTTCTTTCATAAACCTATTTATTGACATTTTACACATGTAAAAAAAAGTCTCAGTATAGGAAGTAATATATATCTGAGTATTTCAAGTTTTAAAATAAAATAAACAAAGTACTATCTTGCCTACAATGACAACGCTACAAACTAAAATACATTTGGATATTTTTCATGTAGACAGTGTTTTTATAACCTGACAACAGCCAGATGCATGTCTCGCTCCGCCCAGCTGAGTGGAGCTAGGCGGAGTGAGACATGCATCTGGCTGTTGTCAGGTTAGTGTTTTTACCCACCATATTTAATTAGTTATGAACCCCCCAAAAGACACAGAATCAAATGACCTAATTGATTAGTCAGTACTTGGTATGATGTCAAACTACTGAACAAACAGTCTAAACAAGGTTATAATTAGATCATAAAGTAATGTGCACCAGAATATGTTTAAAAGGTTTCCTACTTTAAAGAAACAAATCATAATTGTGAATTATTTGGCTAATTTCCCCAAAAGTTTAGCTTTCCAGTTGCATAGCAGTTCTGATATGTACACAAACTGATAACCAAGATAACCAGAGGCATCAAGAACTGAAAAATACAAACGCATTTTTTGATGAATTCTCTCTATTGATCAGCAGGGAGACGTTTCCTGTTAAATAATATACAGTATATGCATTAATGAAAACTGCACAACTATAACTTGAAATGGATCATAATTGAAAATTATGGCAAAGTTGAATAATGCAATAATGATTGATCAGACGAACTCTATTTTCTGTCTACTCTCCATTAAACTTCCTCACAGACATTAAGATGGCTATCTTTATCTTTATGGCAAAAGTATTTGAAAGTCCATCTTAGTAGGGAATACAAGAAAATAAACTTTTAATGCATGGCATGTGAATGATATAGCGCCCTGAAGTTTTCCACACTAACAATGATTCAAGATTAAACTAACAGACCCTTATGTTAATGTGATAGTTGATACAATGTTTTATAGCTCTGCCTGATTCATCCTGCCTGATTCAACTCCTTCATCCAACGGCACTGTTGCTCCAAAAAAATTTATAAACTTGATAATGTCCTTCAATTAAAAAATGGGGACTATTGGGTATAATTTTTTACTTGTTTCCTAACAGAATAATCAAAAATAGTAGCCTAGTAAACTAGCCTCACCTGCCAGAGGCCAAAATCATTTTTGCCTGCGAGTGGTCTAGCCTCGTTCAAAGCCCCTGGCCCTAGAACTGGCGGACAAATCACAACGCAGAGAAGAGTTTTGAATTTCTCGATGAAAAGTGGGCAGGACGACAAAGCTGCACGACGCTGGAGAAAGCCCACAAGGAAGATGGCAGCAACTATTGAACAGTTCTCGTTTGACTCAACTTTGGAATCAGTTTAGGAAGGATTAGACTTGGGGTTTTCGTTGAAACCTGAGCAGGAAGAGGCTCTACGCTCATTCATTTCTAAGAAAGACGTATTCGTCGTTTTACCGACAGGCTGTTTGTTTACAGGTCCCCACCAGCTTTCTGTCATGCTTACTACGTCACAGTCAGTTGCGCTCATTGGTCAGAGCGTTGGCCACTAGGCACAGACATGGTTTGAAAAACAACAGCTTGTTCTCATTAACAATCTTCCAATTTCGCATTCATCGGGGCAAGACTAAATTACACATTTGGTCTCACATTTAGTCTGTATTATCAGGCTACAAAAATAGTTAAAAAATGGAAATGTTTAACATGTTGCAAAGCAATGTAATATATCAACAACATTGCTCATTTAATGTACTATTTTAGGCAAACATGTTGTTAACTAATAAATTGGGGTCCTACAAATTAGTATGAACCAGAAAATTATGTTTTGAATCTAAAGCTATTCATCATCAGTTGATTATGAATTTGTCCTTGGGTAATACTTAAAAGTCACTTCCAGTGTGGCTAAACCTCTTAGGGGCCATGTTCAAGTCAGGCAGCTAAGTCCGCCAAAGGCCAGTTTCATCGACCGATGATGTCATAGCACAGCGCCGTGGCTTGCTTGGATCAGAAGACTGCTCCTCATGCTGCAGACAAATGCAGCCTTCTTTTCACCAGTTTGGAAGGACAGGAGCAGCTTTTCCTTCAATGACTAGGGTATCCCATGATTCATTGCGAGTCCAAGTAAGCCGACTGCTCTATGATAAAAGGAAAAAGGTAAATGATGGAGGACAGTTGTGAATATTGTAAATGCAGTTTAAATAATATAAATATGTAAATAATAAAGAGTGTTATTTTAAATTGTTAGTGAGACAGATATGTGGCGGGTAATGTTTGGTTTATTGAAATGTTTTATCTGTCACTGTGTAAATGGGTTTGGATGACATTAAAGCACAGATTCCAATATCTGTGCAGTGTGGGGACTGCAAATCTGATATCTGCAACAACGTTACTGCTGCTGAAGCTCCTCAAAAATGAAATTACCACACAAAACAGTAGTAAGTAGTAAACATCTTTGCCTTCTTTGTGAGTCAACTTGCATGATTGTTACAGTAGGCAACAGAGTGTACGCCGAGTGAGGGGCGGTGGCAGCTGGGGAAGCCTCAACCTGTTTGATTCTATAGCTGAACTCTTCAGCCGCCTTATTTTCATTTCAGGTAGACCAGATCCTTAGGAGGATGCAGCCACTGAAATCAAACACAGCCATGGAGTCTACTGTATGTAGCAGGTCATGAAGATGGTTGCTCGATGCTGATTCACACACGTACTTAAGGGTTTCTGGCTGACAGTGGCCAGAGAGTGAGGAGGTTTAACTCATGAGAGGAGAGGGAAAGGTCAGAACAGGCATCTTGTGCTGAACTCTTGCAGTTTCTGGAGTTTATATCAGAGAACTTTGCATCAGCTATTTTCAGTATGCATGTGCTGTATGTGTTTCAGTATTTGTTAATGAAATATGTGACGTTTGGATTTAATTAACACCATTGAGCCTCCCCTGTTTCACAGAGCAGCACTGATATATATAGAGAGGGTTATTTCAGGGATATATTACCCATAGTATGCTGGTTGTCAAATGTGCTAATAAGAGCTACATATATCAGTTTCAATCACCCAAGAAATACTTAGAGAGACGCAATTCTAAGCATGTTTTAAAGCATAAAGTACAATACAATACAGTCAATTCAAATTACAGTTCTATGTTCAGATTGTCAACAATGCTAAAATATAATCTTTACATAATTTAAAGAGAGGGGCAACAGAGCAGGTTTACCTGGTAGAAAAATTTACACCTCAGTATTTTTATTTCTGAATGTAAATCAATAAACATCTGCTCCCTGTTTTTAGAGAAGTCTGCAGATTGCTTTTTTGTTAAGCTTCTATCACATTATACTTTGTGTTTCCTGAATGGGATGTGAAATGCAATAAAAGTTATTCCTTGCGAATAACATGCACAGTGTCAACCAATTACCTGCAGTCAGAAATAGGCTCGTTGGGGGGAGGGCTTACAGAGCTTGTTGCATATTTGATTTCTTTTATTTTCTTCCATTTAACTAACAGCCCCCCTCCCTCTCCCTTTCTATCTCTAACACACAAAAAACACCCACCCACAAACCGACACATGCACAAAAGAAAACAATTTCCTAGACCCTTTTTTTTTTTTTACACCTGTATGCCGTTCGTATTTCATTAAAAGGAGGGTCTTTGAGCCCAAACCTAATCCGGGCAGCCACACAAGGTAGCCTAAGGACATGTTTCATCAGTAGACCTGTAGTAACAACGCCTTACCAGCTTGCTGTCACTACAGAACATGCATTGAGGAAAGAGGCCGCATGACAAAGCTAAACAAGTCTACAATGTCAGGAGTGCCTCAGCCAACCTCTGAGTTTTACTGTTAGAAAATCAATTACACACCCTCAACACAGGTAGAGACTGACAATAGAGGTCATGGTAACAGCAAAAAGGCACCATATGGTTTGAATGAAAAAAATGGAAAATGATTTGTCTCAAATTAAACAGAAAATAATGCAGAGATATAAGGTATCCCTGAGAACCAATCTAATTGTAGACACGAATAGTATGATACAGTATCGGCATGGGATGGTGTGTGATTCTAACAATATAATAAAGTTAAGCAAACATAATGCACTATTAACGCAAGGATTTCAAACAAAAATAACATAACTATCTTTGCCAAACATAGTGATATCATGAACTAGCCAATGTTTCAATAGATTATGTTGGTAATCAGTTATATAACTAACTCTAATAGATCACTAGTAGGGCTAAAACAACCAATCGGATTAATCATAATTAATCAATTATTAAAATAATCGTCAACTAATTTAGTAATCGATCAATAATCAACTGGATTATAGAGTAGGGCTGTTTGATATGACCTCGGGTCATTTCCACAATAAATTGGGCAGTTTTACCTCGAAAACAATAAATGCATGATAAATGCTCCACCTCTATCAGAAATAAAACCCTCTGCAGGAAATGCAACTGATCTATTTATAATTTATTTATTGAATAAATCACATTACATATTACTTTCAATTAAATATTAAAGTCTTCTTCCCATTCAGGTCAAATCATTCAACAATGTCTCATTGAACAGGAGAAAACTGTTACCTCTCTTGCAAATGTTTAAAAAAAATAATAATACTTTTTCATGGGTCAATATGCTCTATGCAGGACTCCACAAGTGGAGAAGGTTTAGTATCACCTGTTTTAATTCTGTAAAAAAAATTCTTGTTTAAGGAATCTTTTGATGGCTTGATCATTAGAAAAAGTAATTGCAGATGGATCGATTTGCAAAATAGAGCATTAGTTGCAGAACTAATCCTAACATATACACTACTAGTACAGCACAAAGGTTGCTTGCAATGATATTACGCAGCATAATTTAGAGTTAAGACTTTTCCCAGAAAATCACAGTTTATTCCTAGATTACTTCACGTCCTTAGTAATACTTGAAAACATAAAAGACTATCTCTTGCTTAGAATATTTTATAGAAATAATACTAGAGTTTCATCACAAGATCCATGAAAAATTTGTTTCTAGAGAGACAAATAATTAAAGTAAATAAACAATTTCTCCCTTCAACTGACCTTCTGCCTATATTGCCAGTCTGAAATCAATGAAGGGGAACAACGTGATCTTTCTGGTACTAACAAACGCATTAGTGATGCTTGACATGTGACGACTTCCTGTGGAAATAAAAATCCTCCACAGTTCACAATGTCAAACTTAGACAGCTGCCAACTCAAGTCACTTCTCTTGACTGACATGCCACTGGCTTCTCCGCCAAGCTCCCATCAATGAACTTTTCCACACAGGGGATTCAGACACAGTACAAAGTCAGTTTAACTCTCTAAGATGCCACAGTTAGAAATGTAAAGCTGTTTAGCCCTTGTGACTCCGCTGACATTGATTCATATAGTATGGTGCTCCCTGTGTTATTAATAAATTATACAGCAGCCTCTGAGTATCGTGAAGTGCATGAAATATGGGTTGATGCAATGCACTGAAATCCTCTGTGTATTTATTGTGTCTGTTTGAGGTCAAAGTTGGTCGAACATTTGTTTATTAAAGTATAGGTGTGGGTTGCTGTATGATTACTAAGACCCCACCCAAAAAATAAAAATAAAAAAACATAATGAAAGCAGAAAAAATAAGCTTAAAATAATAAAAGCTCATTCCGGCCCACTCTAGTCCAGATTTTAACAATTCAGACATCTATCCATCCATTGTCTACAATGATTATCCTTGCAGGGTCATGGGGGGCTGTGCCCTTGCTCTAGTGGTCAGTGGGTTATAGGAAAGCTGATTTTCATGTAATATCTTTCTCTTCTAATAAAGTTATTCTTTTAAAATCAGAAGTAAAAAACATCGAAACCTCTTGAGGATTCATTGCATGTAGATAGTTTACACTATAAATCAGTAAATGGAAAAAATCCACAAAATGTTAATGTTTGTGACTGAAGGTCCAATTCTATAAACCATAAAATAGTGACGATATATTATAATTTAGTTTAATGTTTGGTTAAATCATCAGTTTCTGTTTCCAGTATAGAACATAGATATGTCTATATAGTGTGACATATAATGTAAGTAAAATCTGACATTTGTTGAATGAACTTTTTTTCAGTGATAGCGAAGGTGAATTCATAACCCGTGTTTCCAAATAATGCACATCTCATCTGTTGCTGCCCATGTAAAGATAAGTCAAAGAAATAATTAGTTTAATATAATCTAAGTTAAGGTTTTTGTTTTACTCACCAATCTTTTTTGTTTCTGATTAACACTGAAAAGAAATGTGTAGTAGGCATAAAAAAACTGAAAATCAATTAATAGAGTGTTTGTAAACACAACGCCTGTCTTTTAAAACAGTACATCTGCTTGAACAAACAGATTATTTGTCTTATTAATAATTATTTTCTAATTAGTCACATCACACATAACAAAGTTAGTATTTAATTGCATTATTGTTAGTCCATGAGGCAGACACCATGTCTACTTTTAAGGGTAGCCTTAAAATTATCCTTTTCGATAAAGCTTATAGTTAGAGTAGCTCAGTGTATCGTGAGCTATCTTTATAGTAAATGCTGCTATAGGCTTAGACTGCTGGAGGACATAGAGACACAATGAAACAGAAAGACAAAAAGCGATCCCTATTCTCCCACTCTGCAGAATCTATTAGTTCAATCTCTACCGTTCTGCTCTCTCTGCTTTTTCTCGTCATGGTAGCTTCATCTGGTCTGTTCCTGTTCACTGTCTTTCAAATATTAATCTTACAAAAACTGGTTGTTAAAATATTTTTTTTTCTAAGTGTAAAGCTTGAAAAACAAAATTTTTAAAAACTAATATACAAACAGTTTCATCCATAATAATATCTTTACAATCCATTTTTATTAAGTCAGTAGTGAGAAAAGTGAGTCTGACCAGGAGAATTCACGTCAAAACAATTGACGTAATAGCATTTTTTTAACTTTGCAGACGTGTGAACATGGTTATAATCCAACTAATCAAGAAAAAGAAAAACAACTTGAAAAATTTTGAACAGAGAGTCATTTGGGCTTTGCAGTTTTGTGTGGTTGATTGGTGCAAGACAAGCATATTGGATGTGCATATCCATAGCCAAGGGAAAGTTATTTTAGATAAGTAGAATTTACCTAAATACGTTTTTTTTCTCCAAATGATATAAAAGAAAATTGGGTCATTTGTTTAGTTGACACAACTAGGATAAGAAGATCAATACCACTTAAAAAGAATATTGGTTTTAGATAAAGCTACTAGCAATGTGTTAAGTTAGCATAGCGTTCAGACTGAAAAATGGAGGGAATATTGGCCTGGGATTGTCTGATGGTAAACCATTAGGCCTGTAAATATTAAGCTAAGATTTTCTTTATGATACAATGATTAAAGTGAAAATCAGATTTCTAAAGCGTAATGGGAGAGACTCACAGGGTGAAGATGTCATTTAGCACTAAGAGAGTAGGATTTCATTTCCTTTGTAAAACAACTGGCCTTCCAGTAGAAAAAGAAAGATGGGGAGGGACTGTAATACTCCCAATAGAGTAGCAAGGTCACCTCAGCAACAGAGAGCAAGAAGGAAGAGAAACCAGTCCCGCTGGACCATTTAATTTTAATATGTTCTCATCTGCCTGCACACAAAGCTTTGTCAGGTAGGGAAAAATCCTCCTGCTGCTCCTCAGCTGAGGGAGAACAGTCATTGAGAATGGCAGAATGGCCTGATAGCTCCATAATGTTTTGATGTAGTGCTGTACGCACAGACACTCAACAGAACTGAGAGAATACAGATATCAAACCATGCTTAGTAATCGATATTTAGAGACTGCTGTGGTTCTCAGGGCCGTTATGCAGCACTGGATGAATTGTGTTCCTTACAGGAAAATAAGGTACATTTGTTCAGCTCCGCTCTCTCCTTCTCTCACTGCTGATGATGCAGGCGGTCAGAGCATAACAGCCACAACTACAAAGCTTTCAATCGGTTAAAAGACGTTACCACCCAAACATCATTCATTTGCAGCTTGCAATCTGTTTTGTCCGGAAACAGAAAACACCAATAACCCTTTTAGAGTTAAAAAAGAAAGCATTCTTCCTATTCAAGGCTGTGGCCTTAGAATAGGAGAAAAGAGTTGTATGAATTCATTATATTCCAGCTGCAGTTACACTGAAGAGAAGCACACAGACATGATAAAGAGGAAGTTTAACACAAGAAATGGGCACAGAAATAATAGTCATTTCTTTTTGGAAGCAAAAAAGTATAAATAAATTAATACACATTAATGATCTTTAATACAAAAGAGAGTTGTGCTTAAAAAAAACGGTTTATTAGCTATCACTCACACCCATTAGACAGACCCATTCAAGTTTTCTTAGTGTGTTTTTTTCCCCCCACACAATGTTTTAATCTTCAAAGATCATTCTCTGATGAAGATGCATTCTTTTTCCTGAGACAGTTCAGGATATATAAACATTGCCCTTTTTCTCTTTTTTGTGACTTCAAGAGCGTCAACAATAAAATCTCCAATTTACATACAAAGCCACATGTAGCTAACCCAAAGGGAGCTGCACAATTAGATCTGACACACTAAATATCTATTGCTTCCCTCTTGAAAACGACTTGCAGGAATAGCAGTTTAATCAAACTCTGAACTCACTCTCCCCCATTGAGGAGAACATTGATGTGTTCTCATGTCATTTTTGAGGTCTAACCTCTGCTGTGAGGCCTTCCCTGAGGCTCAATTGGTAGGAAATGCCTGAATTATCTCCCCCTGGGGGCAATTTGAAGGTAACATTGCCAGACCAAGTCACTAGACATGTTTTAGTATCACAGAAGCAGTGACTCATAATTCCCTTTTGAATTGTTGAGCTCCTAATCCTGAGGGTGAACCCAGCCTTGACCAGGGGTAAGAACTTAGACTGACAGGTACATCAGCAGCTATGGCTTCTGCTTCAACCATTTATTCATTGCAATTGGTCCTACCTAGATTATCTTTTTTTCAGGGGTTGTCCTTATCAATCCTTCAACATGCAGTTTTGGTCTACCCAAAACGTTCTAGACTCTAGAAATTTTCCCTTCTGTTGCCCTCAATATTAGCCATGAACAAATGAAAATGATGTGACGTGATTTAATGTGTTAAAGGGGAACACAATTTTTAATTATTTTTTTTTTACATTGGGCCCTTGATTTTACGTTATTACATCCTGTTCTACTCATCCATATGAGTTTTGTGTCATTTGGAGCTGTTCTGAAGATATTCCGTTGGGTTATATCCAGGTAACGTCTTCCTATGGGCAACGACTTGAAGGCACAAACTTAACTGTTCATAATGTATTCTTTATGGTACGCCAGCATTCATAACATTCATAACATGTAGGCGAATCACTGTCCCCCAGACTGTTATGAATGCTGGTGTACCATAAAGAATAAATTATGAGCAGTTTAGTTTTTGCCTTCAAGTCGTTGCCCATAGGAAGACGTTACTTGGATATAACAAAACTGAATATCTTCAGAGCAGCTCCAAATGACACAAAACTCATATGGGTAGAACATGATCTAATAATGTAAAATCAAGGGCCCAATGTAAAAAAAAAACAGCATTCCCTTTTAAGCTGAAAAATAAATCTGCATACAGTAGTAACCATTAAAAATTTCCCCACTTTCATTGATGGGCCCTTGTCTGGTCCTTGGCTTGTCCCCTAAGATTATTTTATAAAACATCAATCTTTGCACAAAAATATTCTGTCATGATTTGTGGACATTACGATGTAAAGAGAAGCATCATCTCCTGGTCAGAACCTGTAATTCACTGAAAGTAGAGTAGTAGAGTAAGTTTGACTGGGATGGACCATTTTGAATGGCTGCAACTGTAAATCTGGGTGGCTGTTGGTTTTTGGGTAAACAAAGATCCTTGAGCAATGGGTATACAGACTGACTGAACAATGATACCAAAATATTTAAAATGGAATTAGACGGATCAAGCTAGGACCGCCTGTCACCCTAAAGTTAGGGTACAGAGTGGATGTATAATAAATGGTGAAATGAAAGATAAAGATTTTTTATTAGAATATCTTGTGTTTGGTGTATCTACTGTCTCTTTGAAGCAGGTTGTGTCTGGGTATAAAACAACATGGGTGAGGCTCAATAAAAACCTTGACAGCTGCATTATTCACACAGCTTCGGCAGCCATCGCTGACACGGAGGACAGTGGGGTGACTCATCCTACTTGATAATACAAGATGATTGATGCTTTTTGAAACGCTAAACATCCCACATGAATAATAAACAGGGGCCTTGTTAGAGGTGGGAATTTCTTTTTTCATACCTTCCTAGAAGTGGACCCACACTGATAAACATTGCAAGAGTCAGACATGATTCCTCAACCAGGGAGGAGATTATCAGCTAGGAAATTAAAAGTGTGCTTGTGAGACAAACTGTAAGGAAGTAAAGAATGAAGAGAACTCTAGAGTAGAAAAGAGCATTTCCAAGATACCACCATTAGACTTGCTCTATGAATCATCCATCAGTATTATGTAGCAAAGGGAATTAGCTATAATACTGCCTTCTATGTGGCTTTACTAAGCTTGCAGATACATGTTTAAACATGATTAATTGTCATAAAACGTCAGTAAAGCTTACTTTACTTGATTAGAAGTGAAAGTGAAAAAAACTTTGTGCAAAAGTTGATGTTTAAAAGGAACATGGAACAAAATTTTTACTCTTTTTGAAAGCAGGACTTTAAAATCCTTTAGAGTAAAAATGCAAAAGAGAAAACATTATAGTTTGGCTTGTATTTTATGTCCATCAAATTATACAACAATGGGTAACATTGAAGGACCAGCGCAAGACTTTAGTTCAGGTTTTCATGGTCTCAATTATAAATATCATATTATTCTAGGTCCAATTACATGTTTTTGACTATAAAGTATTATCCTTAAACTACAATATACACAGTAATCACTTATCAGCTGCAGTTTCAAGTCCTGGAATCAGCTTTGGTTATTTTACAGATTTTTGACAGTTTTATTTTCAAAACAGGAGCAGTTTAACTTGCCAGGGTTGTTGGGGAAAATAGAGAGTTAAAAACTAAAGGAAGATTACCAACATGGGATTATAGGGATTGATAATCTCCTAAGGAATTGTATTAATTAATTAATTAATTATAGATCTTTACCACAACAAAAACTACAGGTCCCCTTAAAGCCAAATTGTAACAATCTAGAATTAAATGTCAAATTATCATTTATCATCATTAAAAAATGTTAAAATTTACTTTTGACAAGGCATAACATGACTAAAATGAGCCATTTAAATATGAATCAATATAAAATTGCTAGATGTGAAATTTTATAACGTTTTTGTCCCCCCACAAATCTGGAAAATGAATAATTTTTCAGACTTGAAAAATGATACAAGTGAGTTTAAAAGTATCTTTTTTTAAACTGCATAAGAACCTGAGAGATCAGCTATCCTAAACTGTTGCACACTATAGCAACACTGACTCATGAGCTGCGGCACAGAAGCAGAGGCTGAGCTGAATGTCTACAGAAAGCTGCTGGAAGGCTGCCGCAAGGCTTTGAAGGGCTCCTCTAGTCTTAGCGGAAACAGCAGAGGCTTGAGTTTGTTTTTTTTGCCGACCGATCATCAATGCATCTTTTGATTGTTAAGGCGGAGAAAGGGAGCTTCATTGGTATGCGTCTTTGACGATGCCTTAGGCTGCCTGCAGATGCAGCAGTCGCAGTGAGGGGAGGGCATGGGAGAAGCTGGGTCAGTCACATTCGTAGCAGCATTGCTGCATTCAGAAGATCTGAACCAAGGCGCCGCTCTCTCCTCCTAATTCTCTGATGGCAGCCGTGACCTACTTTTCACAAAGAGAGGCTCATGCAAACTTGATGATACGCCTATAACAGAGGAGCCCGTCATGCATTGCCCGAGGTAAGCCTTGCGATGTGCAGGCAGCGGGGGGTCTCAGTGGTGAGAACCAACTGGCAGCATGTTCGCAACTCTGTCCTGGGAAGTTAAACAAGATTAGACGTGATGATGCTATAACAGCATGGGACTAAAGATGCGACATATCACGACATAAAATTTCAAAACAAGGCAATCATTAATTGATGGATTAGAGTAGGTCTCCTATGAACCATCAGAGCCAGTCATACAAAATGTGTCCCTTGTTGCACTCAGCCACTAGAGGCTTCCATCACTGAATAGTTAAACTGCAGCCAACATAGTATATTTCAAATTCTACATTAAAAGTGATCCTTATTAAGATTTTAAAATGCAGAAGTTATTGCAAAAGTGTTGGTACCCCCTAAATATATACACTTTGTTAAGATTATTACAACTGACCTTAAGATTTTAAAATGAGATTTTATATGACAGACCACCTCACAATTATGCAAAGTACATATTTGTTAGGTCAAAAGAAAGCAAAATGATGGAGGATTTAAAAAATGTCCAAACCTTTTTTTTTTTTTTTTTCCATTAAGGTAACATTTGTAAGCACAACGTTTCTCTTTTTTGGTATGTCTCTACTACACATGTAGACTTCAAATTTAACCTTTTTTTTTCTTAAACTGAAAACTGAATGGAGGTTCTATTTAATTTAGGTCTAGACTTTGACTGTAACAGAAGAATATGATTTAATTATTGTTATTGTAGCTCTGTTTTTATGGTGCATTGCTCTTATGGAAGATAAACTTCCAACCCAGCTACAGTCCCTGTTGAAGTAAAGCATCCCCACATTATGATGCTGTCCTCTCCATGTCTGGCTATGGGGATGGTCCATTCGGAGGAGTTCAGACCACAAAGTGACTTTTTGGTCTTATCTGAGATGAGAGAAGCACCATCTGTCACATTATGCTGTGCCCGATAATGCAATAGTTTATATCAAAACTGAGATAAAATTTTTAGTGTCTATTTCCACGACAGCCAGGTTAACGCAGTGCAAAATTAGTATTCCAAAAGAGAAAATTAAAATCAATCAACTGGACTTGGTTTCCAGGTTTGAAGATGTTCTGCTCCCATGCAGGAAGTCAAAGGAAGGAAACAAAGTAAAGTAGATTGTTTTTAATTTTCTTTTTTTGGGTTGACCACGACCTGGATGACTGATAATCTTCACCTGCATATTGCACAATTAGTAATTGTCAGCTAAACAGATTCCCCACCTGAGGGTGTCAGGTTTTACTGTTGATTGGAACCAAAATACAGAAATATCAAGGAGGAGCACAGTAGAAAATATGTTTCAATAACTAATGGACCAGCAAAAGCAGGGTAAAGACAACAGAGGATCTAAACAGGAACTAAACAAAAAGGATTGACCATGGGAACTATAATCACTGGATAATACCAATGAGTAAATGAGCACATGGGGAGAAGCAGTAGAAGGACAGGAAACCTAGGAACTAAGGTAAATCATTACATAAAATTATCTAAAATAGAACAGAGGAACCAAAAAATTTTTATAATAGAATAAAAAGATGGATCTAAACATAATATCCAACTGCAGCTTTTTGGCTTCTCAGCTTAGGTTGACAGTTATGTCTTGTGAGGTATCTGGCAATAGTGTTTCCATTCTGAGACGATGGGACTTTCTATTGACTTCCATTCATATTCTATAAATTTCTATGACCAGACCCTTACCCTGCACCTAACCGTTACCAGCATAAACCTAACCTAAAGAAAACTCACATCCTTGACCTAACCCCAACCACAAGAAGAGAACTTTTCCTCATGGGGGAAGTGTCACCGGTCTCCACAAGTACCTCTAAGTCTCCAAAATGTAGCACTTTCCTGGGCTATCTGGGCCGTGGCCACACACACATATTTTGCATTATTTATTCTGCCTTCACTTTTACTTTTTTTGAAATCACAACATTAAAGACAGAGGTTCGTGACTGTAATTTACTTATCAGCCTGGTACCACAGCATAGCACACCACAAACCCCATTTGCATAACTGTCATTCACAACTTCCCAAAGAAATGGATTTAAAAATAGGTAAGTGTGTAAAGCACTGATGTTTATTCCACTTGCCACTTAGATCAGATATAAAGGGAACCTTAGGACATGCTAGATCTGCGTTTAGTTGTGAGCATAGGTTAGTTTACATGACACTTCCTGGGCTTAAAAAGATTCAAATCTTCATACCATACTCATCATCAAAAGACCCAAAGAAAGCCAGTAAAACTCAAAAGACATGCCTCACCTCAAAAGAACAAAATCTCTTTAAAAATCATGATTAAGAGACTAAATAACTATGGATGACAAAAGATACAAGTCAAGTAAGCTTTCAAAAACCCAGACCTTATAACCTGACAACACGACGCTGAGAAGAAAAGCAACAAACTGGAAACAGAACAGAAAATAGGTGGTCGGGTCATAGAATAAATATAGCTGCTTTCAGGAAGAAAGAAGGAGGGTTTTAGTGAGGGAGGAACTTTACAAGTTCTACATCAGGTAAGTAGGGGGTATGAGGTATTTAGATGTTGCCACAAAGTCTTAGCTTTTAGAAAACAAAAACATTTTTTTTACAATCAGACCAGAAACTTTGTCTTAACAAAATATACTTTCAATATTTCCTCATATTTGCCAAATAATTGGTGGGAAGTATTTTTAAGATGTGTTTTGTAAGTTCTGGGTGGTGCTTAAAAAGAATTGATGATTGTCTTGGAGAAATTTAAGTAACTACTCTGTTTGAAATGATTTATATTAGTTCAATTTTCAATTTCATGGGGAGTAAGAAAAAAAATCACATATATAATGACGGAGTAGTACTGAGAGCAAGGAACAACAATCTGTTGCTTTTTACACAATCAGGGAGTGACTTACTTCCAAGTTCTTAGTTGAACCACATCCATGTTTTTATTCTGAACCTTTATATTAGCAGCCATTCAAAATTGCCCCTATCAGTTACTTATTGCTTGGGATTTTTGCTTTAGTTGATATAAAGAGAAAATCCATCATAAATACAAACTTGGACAACTGACTTGGACACTTACTGCAATTCTACAAGTCATCAGTATCATTAAAAGCTCTAAGCCAGTCTGCCAAAGTCTTATAAAACACCATGTGGGTACTACCAACTACTTAGTAAGGTAAATTTAGCAATAATAACAATTAACCCAGAGGAAAACAATACCATCCTTCCACTCTGAACTGTTGTCAGTATATTCATCATTTTACTAGCATTTAAGTTCTGATAAATAGCCGGCTTTTTGAGAAACTTCACTTGCGTTGAAGAAGCCTATAAATCCTTTCATGTCTGTTTCTAGGCACAGATTCTGTGGAGATTAATCAGGATGAATATAAACTTGATTGACCTTCACAGAAGTAATTAATTAACCACAGTTAAGCAACATTGTTTCCTCTCGTTAAACATTTCCCCTTGAACACCAGACTTCATTTAGACATTGACTTTAAGGCTAAATCTGGCTGGTCCATCATAGTCTTGATTTAGTCCAGAAACAGTTTTTGGAAAAAAAAATAGTAGTTGGGTTATGTTTGGTTAGACTGATTTTGTCCCACTGTAGTCGAATAATAAACCCAGTTTGCAACGTCTTTTCACTGATCTGAATAACGACTTTTCACGTTTAAATTTTCAGTAGGACAGCAACTAAAGATTATTTTGCAAATCGATTAATCTATCAATTAGTTTTTCAATTAAATTGACAAATAATCGGATAGACGAAAGTTTTAAAAAAAAGACCTTTTACGAAATTAAACCATGTCGAACAAAAACTTTTCCACTTAAGGAGTTCTGGATAGAGCATATGGACAGCTGAATTTTTTCTTCTTTTTATCCTAAATGCAAATGTTTGTGTATTTTTTTGTGTAATTTTAGTATAGTTTCTGGTCTGAGTGGGTCGCTCTGTTAGCTAAAGGTATGTTTTAGTCTCTATACCGCCTTTAATGATTAGTCGATGACTAAATGAGTTATTTCTAAAATTGATTACCATTAATCTAATTAATTGTTTCAGTCCTACTTTTCAACCAAACGTAGAAATAGTTGGGACTTAAATTATGTTGTCTTTTTAATGCTTTTTCAGTCAATTTTTGCTTGGTGCTTTCCCTGCACAAAGTTGTGGAGATGGATTATGATTTTCACAAATTGATCTAAAATCTTAATAAAATAATCATTAAGATAACAAAGAAATTGACTGGGACATTATCTGGTTCACAAACTGTGATACACCACTTATGTATATGTGAAATATATCTGGCTTACTTTAATATCTTGGTCTTTTGGGAAAACATAGAATGAAACCTAAGCGAAGGGAAGGGTTTCGGTGGTGACAACATAGATGTCATTCAAACATTGAACAAGAATGGCACTGATAACGCATTGAAGTCCAAATCCCTCAGTTTAGTTTGATTCCCCAAATTCACTGTGCAACACTTCCTGTTTTTATCTGTACAAATGTAGGTTTT
>NW_015150654.1:389124-395204 GCF_000732505.1 Cyprinodon variegatus
TATTCTATTCTATTCTATTCTAAATGTAAGATTTGGCCTCAATAATTCTTATAAATGAAAGTACATTTTGAAGAAAATATATATTCTGTGTTGGCAAGCACAATACTGTCCTATACTGCCCTTAAAGAAAACATTTGGAGGCATACAATTGTTTGTAGAAGAAACCTTTTTTGGATGTGAAACCATAAACTGGCTTTTGAAGCTTACACTAATCACACATATAAATTAAACTATATTCAATAAATAATAACTTTATTATTTTCATAATAGGTATCTGGCCTTTAAGTGTTTTTAGGAAGAAAGACATGATTTTACTGATGATAAACATTTTTAATTTAGACTAAAACAAACAGCATAAGCTCTGATAGTTAGCTTTTCATTTTAGTTCGGTGAAAATTGAAAAAAAATAAGGTATGGATTTAGGATCATTTCACTCACTGTGCCGTGTGTTATATATTTTCTTTACTCTCCATTTCTTAATGGAGAAGAATATCTCAATCAGATTATCAGTTACTCTTTTAAGTTTGTTTAGAGGCATGATTTTTGACTTACTAATTATTTGAGACAGTCTTTAGTCCTCTTAAGAACAGAAAAAGGGTTTTTTAGATGTAATTTATGAATTTATTTTATAACGAAATTAAAGAAAATTAGACAAAATGTTCAAATTTTATTTCTATGGTGCCATTCTACAAGTCTGCAAATGGGTTTTTTGCCAAGAAGCCTTATGCAAGACTTCTGCTGAAGAAGTGAAGTCATAAACACGTGGAAGGACGTGGGCTGCTCGTGAGTTATAGCAGAGAGTGATAATAGTGGTTTTATGTAATGCAGTAATGCTCGGTGTCTGAGCCAGGGGCGGGGGCACATCTTTCAGCCCACACAAGTAACCTTAGTAGTCCTAGGAAGCAATCCTGTATTAAAGAGGTTTATTTCCTCCCCCAAGATAGCCCTAGTTAAACGGTGTACCAGAGAGTGCTTGAGGATGATCAATACAGTGACGCTCTTTTGTTTAATATTCTGGCAGAACTTCTAATTTAGGAGCAATTTTTCAGTGACTATGAATTATTTATTACCAGCAGGTTATATTTGCTCTTTTTAATAATAACGAAATAAACTGCCAGAATGAGCCTGATAAACAGTTTACATAATATATTCACACTATACAACAAATGGATTCAAATGGGTTTCAATTGCACCCTGCTGGCAACTGGCGACCTGTCCAGGGTGTACCCCGCCTTTTCGACCATAGACTGCCTGAGATAGGCACCGGCCCGACTGCAACCCCAGTGGAATAAGCAGGAGAAACTGATGGACGGATGGGTTTAAATAGCTGCTTCATCCAGTGATCTGTTTCCGTTTATAAATAAAAGCCTGTGAGGTTCTGGATTTCTGACGCACCTATGCATCTTTTGCAAGGCACTGCACTGATGCCTCTGGATCCTGAGTCAAAGAAAACACGAGAGGATGTAAGTGAATTTTAAAAAAGAAGAAAGGGGAGTCAAAAGCTACCCAAGGAATTAAAAATGCCGAACACCACTGTTTAAACCTTCCTTATGTAATCAGGGATTGTTTCCACCAACATGGTTTGGCATCTGTTGTCATTACCAAACTGGTTGTGCCTGTTTCGACCAAGCAAAAGAGGAGCAGGAACTCCACAGAATAGCTGGTTCTTTAGAGGGAATCACTTGGTCGACAGTGGGGTCACTGGTGGGCAGGCAGCGCAGGGGAAAGAGCACAGGGGAAAGAGGAAAAACAAGGGGAAAAAAACAAAACTGTATTGATATCCTGATGCAGCAGATGGAAAAAGCTGGATTTTATTAGACGAAGGATCAGATCAACAGGCCGAAAATCTGCAAAGGCATCAGTAATGGTATATTGTAATTATTGTTTTACCATCTATTATTTGCACATTGACAATTTAGACTGCAATGGTGATCAGTTTAATTTTCAGCTTGTTCGTACCAAGCTTTGTTGTTTTTATGAACAGATCTGTTTTCAATGGTTAAAGAGCCAACACAGGAATCCCTGTGCATTATTTGAGCAACTTATATATGATCGGTATTACATCCCTAATCTTTTCAAAGTTTAAGAAGTACTGTAGTATAACCAACAATTTTTTTGGCTCATCTTTGATAGGAGGCAACTATCAAGACACCAGCTTCAGCATGTCTTCATGATTGATTGAATTAGCATCTCATAAGGATCACATCAACACTAGTTACTGTTACTGTACCATCCACCGTTCATGTAGCTGTCTCCTGTTTTGACAATAAGTTGTCTACCATTAGATTCCTATATGCTCATGTTATTCTGCTGTGCTTCAGTGTTATTGTTCTTCTTTGCTGGTGGATTGATAGACACATTCCAGCATCCAGCCACCTAGTGTTACATCCATTCTGTTCCACTCACTACTGTTAATAAAGGACTTGTTTCCACAACTGGTAAAAACAGACGTCAGCTCATAACCAAGCACCCACTTTGTGCTGCACAGGCTTTGAATCTGTTCAATAACCAAGGGTATGCCGGTAGAAAAGAGACATGAGAAACCTTGAGAATATCTTGTATAATCAACTTGATGACCTTGAGAGAATAAAAGGGGAGAAAAAAGTATTTTAAACAAGACAACACAATCCTTCATGGACAGGAGGATCAAGATTTTAAAGATGTTAAACGACAAGCTTCAAGCCACATTTGGCAACAGAGATAAACAGTAAACCATTTAACAGGGTGGGAGACTCATTTTGTTTGTTGATAAGCAGATGGCACTTTTACAATGCACATAAATCTCTCCGGATAAAGTTGGAAAATGGCACTTTTAGAACAGACTGCAAAGCACAAAGACATGCAGCGGACATCTTGGTCTTTAACAGCTACATTTTGGAAAAACAAAGGAATATAATGCTTAATGAGATGCAATAGAATATAGGGTTTTGGGTGGTGAACAGCCAACTGTAGTTAGTTAGTTAGTTATGAATCATCACCTCGCAGTGATGGAGGGGATTCAAAGATGATCTCAAAGGCCATGTTGCTGTGGGATTAAATGCCCCAGATGTGTTGTCTCCCAAGTTAAACAGTCTCTGGGTGCACGGTCAGACACAAACCATCTATCACAACAAGAGAATCGAGGCACGTGGCATTGCCCAGATAGCGGATCCAAGACCTCACCCCGGGGTTGGTGTTTGTTGGCAAATGCCTAGTGGTCGTGTTCTGTGTGTTACCTCTCTGGAGGGGAGGAGCCTGAGTTTGGGGTCGAAGTTGAGCAATACTAGCTAGAAATAGTTGGGCTTGCCTCCATATTTTGTACTGGCTCTTCTATGTTTGATTATCTAGGAGAGGCTCAGAGTACAGCTGCTTCTCCACATTGAGAGAAGTCAGCTGAGGTGGCTCACAAATCTTTTTCAAATGCCCTCTGAGCACATCCTTAGGAAGGTCCTGGATAAAGAGGAAGACAATGAGTAAAGGTTCATGAGGCTGCTAAGTGTAACCTCATCGTCATCAGTTATCTTGCAGTAGCGCACTGTGGAGTATACGTGCCACAAAGTATAGATTTTTTTTGTGTGTAGCGCTGCATCTAATTTGGTAATGACATTTTGCATGATACATTGGGAGGTGCAAAAAAACGCAATGCTGCTTTTTTTTATTTAACGCATTATGACAGTATCTTCATATATTACTAAGAAACAGGGAAGTTTAAGCATGACAGGAGTATTAGAAAGTGAAATACCACCACCTGAAAAACAACAAAAAAGTGCACAGTGCACTGACAAAAAAAAGACAAAAACATAATCTGCAAGCACAATATAAGTTAAGCTCTGATCTACTTTAAGTTGCATCTCTTTGCGCACTATCAGTTTTAAGTTGCGGTATGTAAGTTAATCTTAAGCAAAGACCTGAAGCGTTTGAAATGGTGCAAGAGTTTGAAAAAAAAAAAAACTTTATAAAAGTAAAAGTAGAATGACTAACAGCATTGCGTGTTATTTATGGGTAATAGAATTGTAAAATATATGTTTGAGGGGTTTTATACATTGACCATTGTATCAGAGGTATAGCAGCTTTATTTATTCATGTTGAGAACACATCTTTGGCTGCTTATGGCATTTAAACTCTATCATTCTATTGTAAACCTGCTGCTAGAGTTGTAAAGTTGCAGTTTGTCTGCTATACAAAGAGATGAGAGATGTAGCATTGACTCTTTATCTTGACCCATCAGTCAGAGATTGATTTTTATCTGTGGACTCTTTTCACAGCAGATAGACCAACTTATCATAGCTGAAGGAGAACAGAACAATGATGTCTTCCCATAGGTCGTTCCAGAAAAACAAAAACAGCAGGCATGCTACGAGCCATTTCTGTGCGGATTGCAGCCATTATTCACATGACTGACACTTGAGCTTTCTCTGCATCACTAAGTCAAAATGTCTGCCATCAAAGGTATATAAAGAGCCACAATTCTGTTAAACGCAGCAACAGCATGCTTGCATTGTTGGATAAAGGGACCAAACTCAGGGCCTCAGGAGATGGGGGGCAAATGAAAGGCACGGTAATGACCGTTCAGATCAGTGGCCAAGGCAGCATAGAGCGTGAAATTGAGAACATGTGACTGCAAGTGGAATCGGAGGGTGTGATCCCATTTAACTGTTTTTCAAATCATACTCTTTTTTTTTTCACTGTTGACCACTTGTAGTGATATACAATATTTTTTATATGGTAAGCGTAACTATCTTCTAACATTTAAAATGAAAGGAAAAATTTACTCTTAAAACGATGAGACTAAGATTTTCCTGCCATTGCAGAGGGGAGATGGATGCCCCCGTCTGCTGCTTCACCAATCTAAACATCTTACTATTAAAGTACACAACGTCTTACAGCACCATAAGAGGTTATGGATTTTGAGGAAAAGATATTTTTCTCAAAGGAATACTCCAAAACTCTGCCACTTACTGTATGCTTGTCATATTTGAACTATGACTTAGACAGAAGCTCCTACATAAAGTAATAGCATTAAACATTGCAATCATTTCACAACAGCAATACACCCCCTAGAACGGTATCACATTTTGTCATTTATTTAAACATCCTATAAAATTTAAATAACCATCCATAGTTTGCACATTTAGGTCTATGCATAGACAGAGTACCTACCGTCATTGCAATGTATGGTCATTGTACAGAATATTTAGATGAAGGAATCCAAAAAAAATGCATGTCATATATTTTGTAGTTTTGTTCATAAAAAAAAACTATAAAATCATGTTTTCTTATTCTTTGAAATGAATGCTCTGCTTTTTATTTACCTATCAAAAACATCCACCTAACATCTATTGGGTTGGAAGGGTTGTGAACACTTGTGAGGCACACAATCCAGACACGGACTAAATGCATTAAATACTAACGCTTGATCAAGCCCCCTCCAACGAGGGGTACCTCACTTGTCATTTATGACGCACGGGTTGTGTGATGGGTTGTAGAAATTGCGTCACCTGAAGTTCACATGACCTGTAACGTTAATTTTAGCCTAAAGAGTTGCTGTTGGTTGCATTAGGAGATTACAGTAACATTTCTACTAGAGTTTGTCAGGGAAAGGATGGGTAACATTAGTTTCACAGTTCGCAGTTTATTCAAAGTTTGGCCAGTTTCTGCCACAACCTCTCATGGGTGGTGCATGTCCAAAAATAAGGCGAAGAGAACCTGCTGTGCATTATCAACTGACATTCAGGGAGCTTGAACCAGTGTAATTTTTTGACAAGTTGGGGTGAGAATGTCTTTGAACTATTCAACATGAAAAAAATGGCTTGAAGTCATAGGGAAAAGGCTGTTTCAACCCTACCAAATTCTCCCGAGTGGTGCCCGACTTTACACGAGTGAATGTGGTGAATGTGATGAGTGGATGAGTCTCCTACGTCATACATTTTTTATTTAGAAGAGGAAAGTGGGGACGAAGTTGTTGTGGAAGACGACGCCAGGGCGGCAGAAGATTGCTTTGGCGTAGAAGGCTTACAGCCGTACATACAGGGCCCTTGCTTCGCAACGCTGCCAGTTCTGTTAGCTCTACGCCTGCTGAAGACACAGATGTCCATCCCCAT
>NW_015150654.1:396327-412235 GCF_000732505.1 Cyprinodon variegatus
TATATATATATATATTCTCCAGAGCTAAAAATGTAGACTGGATTCCTGTGCTGGGCTCAGGGAATTTTTTTCTCAAACCAGTAAAATGCCTCTACTACTTTCAGAAAGCCATTTTCCCCTTCTCTAGTATCACAGCAAGGCCTTATCTTATCCGCTTCATGCAGCGATGCTTCTTGTGATGAATCTCTAATGTGAGAGAACTGGAAAACTATTATCTGGACTTGGCAGTTTTCTTTGGCTGGCCACTACCCCCCACTTTCTCACCCCTCTTCTTACTATTGGTCTTTGCTGCAGCTTTCGGTCTACATAAATGTGCCCAATCTGCTTAGGTCTCTTTAACAAAAAGGGATAAAAGGTGTTCTTGTTGGCAGAGCACATGGATCTTCCTACTTAAAAGAGAGAGGATCAAGGACCACTCGTGGTGTATGTGGGCTCAGTCTCTGACTGCTTCATATTACTATGGATACCAGTTATCCTTTTTAAAAAGTGTGGCTATCTGGGCACTAACACATTAGAATCAAGCATGAAATTGCTTTGTTGCAATAATTATTAAAGATGTAATAGGTGATTTTGCATCACTTTGAGCAGCCCCAGGTAAGACATGCAGTGTGAAAATGAATTTCATAGGGTATCGTATGTTAACCATTCATATATTTTAATTTCATTAGTTGTAAATTTAATGTTAAGAGCAATGCTTAGCTTGCAATGAACAGCACATTTTGTTATCATTCTGAGAGGAAATTAAAATGTCACTTTTGCAGTTTCAAATAGATTTTAAGATGTTAATTTTCAACTCCTTAATTACAAACCGATTCTTTTTTTCTTGTAAAAGTACAATTACAAACCATATAGACTGATATGTATTATTTTTTTTTTTTCATCAAGGTAAGTCTTTTGACAAAGTTAAAAATACTTTTGAATTTGGCTAATTTCTTTAACAACGTTTCTTTTAGCTTTTAAACCAGATTTGAACAAATACAAGGCTGGAAAGTCATGGTACTTTTCTTGAGCACGTTTTCCTTAATTTTCTTCCAACTTCTACCTTTACCTGCTTAGAGGAACAAAATAGTTTTTAGGTTTCTTTGCACATTTATTAAGCTTTTTTTTTATTTTATTACATAATGATTAACATTTATATGAAATATTTGCAAATTGTTACACTAGCTTTACTGGATAGTTTCTAACAGTTTGTTATCTGCTAATCTGCTACAATATCAGTTTAATAATAATCACTTTGAAATCAATTGCAGCCCTAGGAAGTTTGATCCTTTGCAAGAGGAATCAAATAAGAAGAAACAGAAAGATCAGGGCATGTATTAATCTGCAGATATTAATGAAGGATATCCCCAGTTTTATTCTATTTCAGTTTCCTTATATTTCTAATGCGATATAAGCTAGATTGAATGTAAATATTTTTACCCAATTTAGGTAAATTCTAACTAACTTGTACTTGTTAAATGAACAAAATAATTTAAATTCAAAGATACTTTATTTTTTCAAAATTTTAATGATTTGCTGATATTTAACAATATGTAGCTGTTTAACTTACACAATTTCTCCCAAGAAATAAAAACATAAATTAAGTCAAAATGAAATGTAAGCTAATCTAGTTTTGTTTGCTAAATGCTAATAGTTGTTTCACCAGTTCAGATGTATTAGATTCTGTGACATTGGGTGGTGCGGTCTCTGATGCGCTGTCATTGAGCTGCTGGTGGTGGTGTTGGGCGGATGTTGCTGTCCATACTGAACAGCTAAGAACCAAGGAAAAAAAGCAGAGCTTGCAGGCCAGGAATGCACAATTAGTCCTTGGTCAGTTGCAATGGGTTTTCTGGAAGGTAAACAAGGTGGTCAGGTTGCGACTTTGGGCTTATTAAAAAAGGTATACACAAGTAAAAACACGGTGTCTTTGTATTATTTGGAATATATATACTTTGATAAGACCATGATTATGTTTTTACTAAATAACTGAGGTCAGAATTTTTTTGCATTTCATTTGGATATATTTTAAACTATATTTTTGTCAAATAATTATGTATTTAAGCTGCTACTTTATCAGGGATCAACTAAATAAAGTTTTTAACTAGCATTTTCTATTTTATTTTGGCCTTCCTGACTTAGAGCTCTGAGATACTTGATGGGATCTTTGCATGTCCAGTCCATTTAAAGTCACACCAAAACTTCTTTACAAAATGAACATCTTCGTTTCACTCACCCCACAGCTAATATTTCATTCTCAGTCAGGCTTGGTGGAGTTGCTAGTATATCTGGGGTCATTCTTATGTTATATGGTCCAGTGTTGCTAAAGCTTGAATTCCAAAAAAGTAAACAAAAATAACAATCTACTTTGTCTGGGACTTTGTTTCCAAGTTTGAAGACGTTTCGCTTCCAATCCAGGAACTTTTTCAATTCAAAATGTCTTGAATAGCATCGAGTTCGAGGCTCTATACAGAATTGAAGTCTTTTGAATTGAAAAAGCTTCCTGGATGGGAATCGCAAAACGTCTTCAAACTTGGAAACAACGTCCAGTGAATTGTTATTTTTAACTTTTTTGGAATGGCTATGACCTGGATGACTGAGAATCTTCACCAGCATAAAGCCTGAACCATTTATAACATGCTTTTACAGTCTTGCTTTGGATTGTTGTCAAGCAGATTCCTACCGACAAAATAAAGAATTTATGCTGGATTTTTTATAGGGAGCTGACTAAGGTCCTATTGCAACAGAACATTCCCAAACCACAGCGCTTCAAGTTTCATTCTTTAGGGTTGGTTTGAGGCCCTCTGTATGGGTTTTTTTTCAAACATGTTCTTTTCTGGTTTTTAGGTAATTCATCCTCATCCCCTATTGCTAATAGGATAGAGGATGTAATTCTACACGCTCTATGGTAAATTCTAATCTAATCTTTATATTTTTCTTAGAGAGAAAATAGTTTCTTCTTGCAACCCTGGTGTTAAATAGACTTGTGCTGACTATCTCTAAATAAACTTTTACTTCAATAAAAAAAACAAGAGCCAACTGTATGTTGAAATGTTAGGGTTTTAAAGACTGCAGCATCTTGTAGTCTGCTTACAAAATGAACCTCCTATAGGACAACCAGACCAGGGGATGTTTTTCATGTTTTTCACCATAAGACTCCATGCAGCAGAAATAGGGAAACATTTTAAAGATATCCTTAAAACTCTGCTAGTTCCCTCTTCCTAAAAGTCCTCACTCTCTTCACTGCGCATAGGAGCACATCCAGTTAAACGTCTGAGGCTTAATTAGGCCAACCTTCTTTAAAATGATGAGTAACAAGTCATGAAAAGATGATCGGATATTTTCTGCAGTTTAAGAGGGATTACAGTAAATGTTTGGTTGTTAAATAGCATTTTTCATACATTTTACAGAAAATGTTGATCATGTATTTTTATAATTTATGGTTTATTTATATGACTTGCATTTCTCAGTTTTAGCAAAGTTATGGATAAATGTTTGTCCAAATACATTAAAACACAAACAAAAGAGCTCTCACAGAGAGTGATGTTTTTAAACCAGCTAAAACTCAATTTAAATCAAATGGTGCATCTTCAAAAATTACAGTAACACTGGTCCCACATATATTAACACTGAGGTGCTTTACTTTAAATGTACCAGTAAATATAACATCAAAACCAGGCAGAGACAATATGCTTGATCAAGATTAAAGGAATTCCCATGTCTAATATTTAATATCAGCAAAAATAAAAAAAAAATGTTTTTTGCATTGTATGAGCAATTTCAAAGTGAATATCCAGAAGCTTTTTGGGATCCAGTAGGTGGAAGAGAAAGAAATGAATAAATGAGCCATTTGAGCAGGTTTGGCAATGAGTTGATCTGCATGCGTGGGTCATCCTGCGGTCACACTAATCACTAACAGTGATTACCTCTGACTGTTCCACCTTTTACTTAATGCGGCCTGCTGTAATAAAAAGAAAATGCTGCGCTTGTTCTGGCAAACAAACCATGGCCAATCTCCCCTGATAACACCGTCACGTCAATGACTCCTGTGTTGTGGCGGGAGAGCAAATAAGGGGGAGCAGGCTACCCTCTAGTGGCCCGGGGAGGCGGTGAACCATGGCGCACAGTAACTTATATGGATTAAAAAAAAACTGCACACTGATGGGATGAAAAAACTCTTTTGCGGGGAATTCGATGCGTTAACCTGAAATGTTTGCTTTCTATGCAAATCAGCATCACCGACACCAGGGATCTTTATTTTAGGCCTGTTATGTGTTTTTTCTCTCCCTTCCTTCTTCATCTGACTTTTCAAGAAAGAAAGCTTTGATGTAGGGAGGGAGGGATCGATGCCAGCGAAAAGGAAAAGGAAAAAAAAAAAACAGGAGTGAGGGGGAGGATGTAGAATAAAAATGTAGCTCCTTCTGTGGGTGTGCGGGTGGTTTGATAGTCTGCCGTCATCATCGCTGCTCATAAATCGGAGAGCCACAAGTGATCAGCAATCTCCCACCGCAGGGATCCAGACCTGATGATAAAGTTTTCATGTAAGGCTGCTGAGATGAAGCTGCTGGACCCCACTGCACCATTTATGTGTCTGTGTTTTGGGGGCCCCAGTCAGTAGGAGCGGAACAGGTTACAGGGGATGAAGTGGCAATCAAGTGATGCGAGGCTCTCTGCAACACCCCCACCCCCCCGCATCTTGGATGTGCAGGCCTGCTGCGGAGATGTAACTTTATGTGAACGCACACTTCTAAATATCTCACTCACTTCACATGTTTTAATGTTAATTTCACCTGTTTGGAGATTTTTTTATCTTCATTCACGACTAATAAATGGGGTACATCATAAAAAGGCTACTTAGGAGCTGCTAGAAACAGGAAAAAGTCTAAATAATCGCATATGCATTCAAGTCAGAGCCATAAGAAGAGATCAACAGAAAGGGGGGTGGGGGGGAAATCAATTAATGATTCAGAAACGCGCAGCATCAACTGCAGCTACTTACATGGAGGTGATGTTTTTGAATAAGTCCGCAATATCCACGCTGGTCCCATTGCTCCCAGTGTCTTGCAGGGCGAGCAACGGGAAAAACCTGCCATTGTCGGACTTATTGCAAAAGATCTCCGTTTGAGAGCAGCTGCAGGTCGGCGGGCAGTCCAGCATGGAGCTTAGATAGTCCTGGAAAACACTCATCAGAAACAAAACCCTCCACCAGCAAATCCGGATCGAATGAAACCATAGATCCATGTCTCCGGGGCAAAAAGTGGGTGTGCGTGTGGGTGGAGGGGGGTAAATAGCAGGGTTCCCGATGTCCTTTGGATTCCAGCAGAAAAAAGAGCCCCCTAAAAAAAAGAGAGGAGAGGAGGAGAGTGGGAAGAAGGAAGGTGGAAAGGAAGGAGGGAGGACGGCTGGTGCGCCTGTACAGAGGATGCTCTGTGTGAGCGTTCCTGCCGTGGATGGATGCTGTAGTGTCCTTGCGCGTCAGAGGCTGCTGGGTGGGAGAAAAAAAAAGGGAGGAGGGGGAGAAAGATGCAACAAAAACAAATAAAACAAAAATATAGGTGAGAAACGCGAGTCAAAGAAAGAAAAACGCAATAGAAAAAGCTTCCAGTGGTTTAGGCAGCCTGAGATTCATTGTGTTCCAGCGTAATGCGGCGCTGCCGATGCCTGTCGTCGCTTCTCTCCCTGAGCAGGACCAGGACGACTGGCTGGAGAGCTGGGAGACGCAAAACGAGAAGTTGGAGCATCAAGTCCCTCCTACTGGCTACAGTCATACTGACACCTGCAGAAGCTGCATGCGATCAGCAGTGATCACTGCTCCACCACACATTTGGACCGAGATTAGTGGGAACTCACATGGGGAGAAGAGTGGAGAATGTGAGATTCTTCAGATGTAGACGGAAAAAAAAATCTAGTTGCTTATTAAATCACGCAAAGAGGGGATCCATCACAGCAAATATTCTCTATCCGATATGTTAGTCTAAAGACATCTGTGAGTCAGTAAACCTAAAGCTATATCATAGTAATATGCTTTCAGTTTTTCTAATCGTTTTGCCAGTTTGGGGCATATCGGTATCGAATAAAAAAATAGCCCCCCTTCCCCAAAAAGCTTTGATAAAAAAGCCAATGCCTCTGGTGATGTATGGCATATAGAAAACAGATTTTGGTTTGTTGGTTTGTTTTTAACTATTTAACATCCAGTTTTATGCATATTCTGAAATTAAGTTTATTATTTAACCCTTTATAGGGCAAGTTAGCGTTTTTGATCACTTACATACCCCTTAGATATGGAGTCCCCCCGTCCCTCAGTGAGGTCTAGCAGCACAAGATATATATCCAGCCATTCAGCAAAGATACTGCTACATGGCTCTACATCTTATTTTTGCATTTGACCAATTAGATGAGCCTTTGAATGATATATCACCTACTGGAAATTAAGTTGAAAAAGAAATGTATGGAGTTAAGGAAAAAAAGATAAAAGTGTAATGCTCTGTGGTGCAGTGGGTAGTACTGCTGCCTTGCAGCAAGAAGGTTTAGGTTTGATTCCTTGCCTGGGGTCTCTCTGCATGGAGTTTGCATGTTCTCCCAGTGCATGCATTGGTTCTCTCTGGGTACTCTGACTTTCTCCCACAGTCCTAAAACATGAATGTTAGGTTAAATCAAGTTGAAAAAGTTATCAGGTTAAGAAAAAAGTTAAAAAGTCTAGTTAACCATTATTTTAAGATTCATAAACCAAAAAATGTAAGTGCCAGTATCAGCATTAATCACTCTAAGGTTAAGTGTACCAAAAATAAGTGTTTCTTTTGCTCTCAGAGTGTTTTTCATGAATTTCTTATAGGGGCAAATTTGTTATTTTTCTTAATATATTGGAGAAGTTGGTGTTTCTTGTCATTACATTGACATAAATCTTTGCCATTAAAATATCCATATTTTTTGAATGTTACAAAGGTAATAAGGTCTTGGATTCCAATAACACTATTGGCTTGAAATGTTGATTTTCAAAGTATTTCATTGCGTTCCCTATAAAGGGTTAAATGGCTTGATGTATTTTGTTCAGCTGCAAAAAAAGCAAAAACAACAAAAAACGTTTAGGTCAAATGGGAAAATGCTTCAAGCATCTCTAAAAAATCTGTGTGTAAACTGGGGCAGAGTATTACCTCAGTGGGCATGATTTGTCAAATTATTTGTGATCAAATCGTGCTGTAGTGTAATATAAACCATATATTCTTGCCAATGCATTCAGTTAGAATAATTTCTGTCTCGACCATGTTTCCTGTCCAACTATTTCTTCCACTTCCTGAACTTGACTGGCTGTTGGCCCAACTTTAAATGAAGCCAATCCCACCTGCAGCCAGAGAACTGCCCAATTTAAATGCAGTTTTAGAATCTAAGCTCATATGAAATTGAATATTATGATGTTTAATATATTCTTTAACCAATATCTGAAAATAAAAGTCACATATCGAATCATTACACAAAGGATGAAATGTTTAAGCCTTTTTTTAGGGTTATTTTTAGCCTCTAGTCATCTTTATTGTTTTTTTATTTTTTTGAATATATATAGACTGGAAAGAGGGTTACAAGAGAGGGGAGAGACATTCAGCATAGGTCAGTAGGACCAGGATTTGAGCATGTTTTGTCAGTTTCAGAATAAAAAAATAAAGAGCTCGTGTTGTTCAGTCATCCTTGAGTCACCCTCAACTTGTTCAGAAGACTGCAGCTAGACTTTCCACTCACCCACATCCCATTATTATTTATTTTCACAACAATTGCTTTTCATGCATTTCAGAACTGATTTCACACATTTATGTTTTAATTTCATAATGATCATAGGCTTTTTTTTTTTTTTTACAGCATTTACATTTCCTGTTTCCAGCATGTCTCTTAGGACGGACATCAAAATTTCACCCACGGCTCCAGATATGGACATGCTGATTCCCAAATCTGTTTCCACTTGATCTTTTATCTATAACTAACTTTTTTTTTTTTTTTTACCATAGCTCAATATTTTTTCTTGCAGTATTTTAAAGTCATGGCACTTCTGATTTGACTTTAGTCTGTTGTTTCTTTTTCCCCTATTTATGTGTGTTTTCAGATTGTTTTTGTTTAGAAATTTGGTCACCATAATAATGGATTTGGACACAATTATAAAGGTACACAAATCATTTTCTGACTGATGTAATGACATCTGAATGATTATGGCATGAGCCATGATATTTGCTGGTGTTGGTCCACCTTTATCAAGCTCAAAGTCAAAGCACTCATCTAGAATTTATTTTAATGTTTAATTAACACAGCCAATTATCTTTGAACCACACCTCCACAAAAGCCAATCTGCATCCAAAGTTCATCTTACAAGGCCTCCGATACGCACTTGTCTGCGTCTGTGCGCAGGCCGTGGATGCGCTGTGTGACTTCATTCAGATGACACCAATTCAACCCACCTCCAGCCCCTCCTCCACCTTCGTAGCTAAAGCTTCATCAGAGTGTCATTCCTTCCGGATTCTCACTGCGTTCCCTGTCTCATCTCAACCAGTCCGACAGAAGACCAGCATGTTGAGCCTGGTTCTGCCAGAGGTTTCTTCCCAATGGGGAGTTTTTCCTCTCCACTTTCGCTTCATGCTTGCTCATCATGGACGGTTCTCTCAACCTGTGTTATTCAAACTGGACTTCCATCTTCCAGGTCCTTGAGTGAAGCTCTAGTATCAGCTCATGCAATCACTGGATCTCCCCATAAAGCTCAGCAGACCGTCTCACTAACCTGCAGTCTACAGACTGACCAGCTTCATCTATCTCCACTCCACCAGAAGTGTCAGGCCTGGGGGGAAACAGCCCTATTCTTTGCTCCTGTTCATGCATATCTATCAAAACTAAGCACTATGTTTCCTGCAGAGGTCTGAGCACCAAAGACAAAGTAATTGTATCAATAAATTTCTCCTAATTGTCTTTTCTCTTCGTGTGAGTTTTTAAGATTGAAATATATTTGCTGAGTTTCCAGTAAGATTTGGCACCTACCCACACTGCCAAAGGTACCAAGAGAATATTTAATGATCATGTTTTTACTCTTGATTGGTTGAAAAACTGTCCCCACCAGGAATCCATTGAGAAACAACTGAGTTCTGTCAAGGTAAAGAGACAAGATCCAGCCACACAGATGACCTGAAAATGTTTACCAAACCAACCTAGGATTCCATTCATTACACCTCAGCAGAACCACCAACTGATTGGCTCCATGCCACACTGCATTGATGCAGTTATTTAAGCAAACAGAGCCCCAACAGACTATTGAGTACATTCCCTACATAAAACACTGAGATACTTTTCAGTTAACTGGCATTTTTTTATTAAAAACTTTTAGTTGTTTTATGTAATATTTACATTCTAAGAAATATAATTTCACCCTAGAGGGACTCACAAGAGAAGCTTGAAAAAGTTGACAGTGTAGGCAACTGGAAATTAAGTTTTTTTTTTAGTAGACTTTTTATCATCCAGTTGCCCAGACTTAACTTTTTCAAGCTTGACCATGACCTGGATGACTGAGAATCTTCACAAATGTTACTACAGACAGAGAAAAGCTGCAATTAGAAAATATTCAATTTATTTATACAGCTAACATAATCATATTACTCAAAATATTTCTGTCTGAGGAAAACCAGCTGATTGCGAGGACTCATTCACTCTCTGCAATCCGTCACACTGAGTATGCATGTAGCGACAGTGGTGAGGAAAACTTATTTTAATTGGAAGGAACCTCAAGCAGAACCAGACTCAGTGTGAGCGGCCATCTGCCGAGGCCGACTGGGGTTCAAGGAGATAGAAGCAGGCAAAGACATGAACTAAAGAAGCTCTTCGAAGTTCAGGTCCTGGCAAAAGGCTTTAATGCTGTGAATCAGCGTACGCTTGGATGAGCAACCTAAATAGTGGAAATTGGTAAAGACTTAACCCAAAATGGAAGTGTGGTAGGAAGGAGATAGAAAAAGTAAACAGGAGGCTTTCCATTGATAGTTTCTTTAGGAAGGGACCTACCAATGTTTCTATACACTGCTTTGCTGGCATATGGTTGCCCACAATCCTTTACCTCCCAGGAGGTGTCGGCACAGCCCACTTCTTGGAGTTTAAGAAAAGTACAATATTTTTTCATCTGCACTCATCTACCTTACACATATAACCCATCTTTATAGGATTGGAGTTTTATAGAGTGCTGGGGTCTTAAAATACACTGATGATTACTCTTTATCCCAAGTGAGATTGCCGGGGATGCTGGTGGTTATATCTAGCTGTCTACGGACGAGAAACAGGGTCCACCCTGGACAGGTCACCAGTCCATCGCAGGGCAACACAGAGACAAACAGGACAAACAACCATTCAACCACACACTCACTCCTAAGGAGAATTTAGAGAAGCCAATTAACCTAACAGCCATGTTTTTGGCAGGAAGCCGGAGTTCACCGAGAGAACCCATGCATGCTCAGGGAGAACATGCAAACCCCATGCAGAAAGACCCCAGGCTGGGAATCGAACAGTTGAGCAGCCCTACATTGATCGCCACTGAGGAGCACTACATTGATTATCATTAGTGTAATTTTAGTTTTTTGTGTTTTTTCCTGAGGGCTGTTGTCTCATTTTGACAAGCATCGTTCATGAGCATGAATGTATATGTATCCTTAAATCTTGAACATGAACACCATAAACATCAAACACTTGTAAGGTCATATCAGTCTTTAACTTCCCCAGTACAGATTTTAAGTTATCAGATCTGTATCTCGTCTTAGCTACTGAAGGATAAAAATGTCTAAAACATATAGGTTAAAGACAGGTTCTGTCTTTAGATGCGAGTGTGTGTAGATGAGGGCAAAGGTGATGTGCAATCAGGCCCTTCTTTGCTGTTTTATGAGGTCAGTGCTATGATTCAATGCCTTTTGTCCATGTTTAAAACCTCAGGGGGTTGCTTCCCACCGAGCTCAGGAGCCCTTGAAGTTCTTCTGGCATTAAGACTGAATTCAATCTATGTTTTTTGTGGTTGTCGCGTTACTCCCCTCCTCCTTACAAAAGGGGGGGCGGTAACAATCTATATAACAATGTGACATTTAGAAATTGCATCTAATGATGCATCTCTTTGCACCTCAAACATCACTTCAAAAATTGTCCCCACTAGGTAACAAAACACACCTACATTAACCCCCACCGCCACACACGCACCTATATACATTTAGTAAAAAATAAATAAAAAGTCTCAGAATGTTTGATGAATAATTCAGACAGACAAACTGAAGTGCCTTATAAAAGAGTTTATTGACTGCTTGGAAAGTTCGCTCGTCTGCAGCAAGGACAACATTTCTGGAACTTCTGTAGAGGGGAAAACACTGCTTAGTGAACCCGTAACCCTGATGGATGACGACCATAACAAACCTGGTTATAAAGTTCAGTCGGAGCTCAGAAGAGGTAGTGGAATCCAGCCGGATTATTTTCCACAGCACAGGCCATCCAGAGAGTTTCAGGAGCTGGAGTCAAGAGGGCTGCAGAGCCAGCTAACAGGAAAAAGCCAGCGGACGAGGAACAGCAGGAGTTTCTGGAAGGAGAATCAAAAACCAGTGTCGATGAGGTAGCATAAGTCTAGGACAGAAGATCAGAGATATGAAGAGGTACCATAGAGAAATCCAAGCTGGGGTAGGGAGACAATTGCAAGGTAGTAAGCAGGCAGAATCCATCAGTAGTCCGAAGAGAGTTCAAGCAAAAAGATCAGAACAATGGCAGGCAGGCTCAGAGGTCCAAGAGCAGAACCTGGTCAGTATCAGGCAATCAGAGTAACAACTTGGGTATNAAGACCTTTTAATACCCGTTTCATATTATATTCTTTAAAGTTTTTTTATGTTCTTCTGGCATTAAGACTGAATTCAGTCTATATAACAATGTGACATTTAGAAATTGCATCCTATGAGGCATCTCTTTGCACCCCAAACATCACTTCAAAAACTGTCCCCACTAGGTAATAAAAAACACCTACAGTAAAAAATAAATAAATAAAAAACTACCTTAGCTGTACAACTGTGAGTCAAAGTTGATAGCTGCTTTCTCAAGTCTCAGAATGTTTGATGCAGAATTCAGACAGACAAACTGAAGTGCCTTATAAAAGAGTTTATTGACTGCTTAGTTCGCTGGTCTGCAGCAAGGACAAAATTGCTGGAACCTCTGTAGAGGGGAAAACACTGCTTAGTGAACCCGTAACCCTGATGGATGACAATAACGACAATAATTAACCTGGTTATAAAGTTCAGTCTGAGCCCAAAAGAAGTAGTGGAATCCAGTCGGATTATTTTCCACAGCACATGCCACCCAGAGAGTTTCAGGAGCTGGAGCCAAGAGGGCTGCAGAGCCAGCTAACACACAAAAGCCAGCGGACGAGGAACAGCAGGAGTTTCTGGAAGGAGAATCAAAAACCGGTGTCAATGAGGTAGCAGAAGTCTAGGACAGAAGATCAGAGATATGAAGAGGTACCATAGAGAAATCCAAGCTGGGGTAGGGAGACAATTACAAGGTAGTAAGCAGGCAGAATCCATTAGTAGTCCGAAGAGAGTTCAAGCAAAAAGATCAGAACAATGGCAGGCAGGCTCAGAGGTCCAAGAGCAGAACCTGGTCAGTATCAGGCAATCAGAGTAACAACTTGGGTATGCTAGAATACTCACACTTACAACTCAAATAATTTGGCACTGGTGGCTGGGACCAAACCAGTTTAAATAGTAAGGGGAACAGGTGGATCCGATGAAAGATAATGGAAAATTGGGCGGAGCTAGGCAGGTGGAAGGAATGAACCAATAATCCAGTCATTGGTGCCAAGATCATTACATTCTTACTCTGAGACATTTAACCCATTTAACCCCTGATTTCCACTACTTTTTTTTTCTCTTACTAAACTCCTTATGTTTTGGCTGATTTAAACAAAGAGATGAAAACCATCCAAAGTAGTTTTATACTTAGATTATTTAACTTTTTTGATGAAAATGATGGAATATAGCTAATTTGTGGGACCTTTTACTTTTGTTCTCAGAAATATTGTCTAGATAATCTTGAACAGTAAGTGTCATGATCATGACCGACAGCTGGCCTAAATGCTCATTTTATTCACCTGCCCAACTCTGCCCGGTTTCCAATTACCACCCAACTAATTCCCCTTCTTCTGCTTCTTTTTACACGGCTCTTTATATACAGCTCGGGCCAGATTATTGATGAGGTCGAGATCGTTGCTGATGCTGTAGTTCATGTTATAATTCTCACGGGCAAGTAGTGAGAAAGGTTTTTAGTGTTTTGTAGTGTTTCCGTAGTGTTATATCTCTATAGCTATATTTCCCTGTCTATCTCTATACCCTATAGGTAGATAGCTAGATAGCGCTTTTTCAAGTCAGGAGGTTTGTCCAAAGCATTTTACACTACATTAGTTCATTCACCCATTCACGCACACATTCCTTTGCTGATGGTGGCAAACTACATTGTAGCCACAGCTACCGACAGAAGCGAGGCTGCTGTACACAGGCGCCACTGGGCCCTACCATCAGTAGGCAATGCAGGTGAAGTGCATTGGCCAAGGACAAAACAACACCAAAAGCCAAAGCTGGGGCTTGAACTGTCAAAGGCAAACACCTGCATTCAACATCACAGTGAACAACAGTAAGAAACTTCCAGCAGATCTCAAGTGTGAGTGGAGAAGTTATTTTCTTGAATTTATTTTATCTTTTTTACATAAGAGGAACACAAAAGCACTGATTGATAAATACTTTCTATGTCTGAAAAGGTAAATGTAAACCATCTCATAGGCATCTCAGACTAGGAAAGGAGATGGGCACTGAGCTAGATTTTATGTCAAAAGGGATCAGATACAGTTAGTTTCATAAAAATCACAATAAAAGCTGGGCCTATAACTATGTCTTGGAGAGAAAAAGGATTAAGGACAAAAAAAAAAAAACAGGCCAAACTTTATCATGTATAATTGGAGGTGTTGATGACAGCAGCCCAGTTGATATTTCCCTCCAAGATGGTCCCATAGACAAACATAACTAGGCCAGTTAAGCTGATGAGAAAAATCTAATAAATTTAAGATAGGGGTTGAAATAACAAATACTGCAAAGTTGGATAAAAGAGATATGTTGAAGCAGAATGATAAAAAGTTGTCCCTCTGTCCTTTAACAGCCTAAGATGGAGAGCTTACTCACTGGGAGAGCTTTAGTCTTTTTCAGGTGTTCAGAATGTTTAAAAAAGTTAAACACACAAAATTCCATCACAAAAATACTTTTACAGTGTCATTCACATAAAAAAAAAATGTCCCTAGTTCCAGAGGTCACCAAATATTTGTTGAGCTCATTCTTAAGTTTGAAAATGATTGAAGAAAATCTTATAAAACACATGACAGCATTTCATGCCCAACAAATAAAAATGAATCTTTTCTCATGTGATCGCTTTAAGCGATCACTGGACTCTGGCTATCATCTTTTGCCCTTTTAAACATACGGCTTTCACAAATCCTGTCATCCAACTTCTTCTTACTGGGAAGGTCAAATTTCAAATCAGACACTCTGCAGCTCAATATCCAACCCCTATCTTAAACACCCTAACTCAATCAATCATCCTGCATTGGATGTCAAGCACAAAATTCCCATTTCTAGAGACAGCTGGCTCCTTGTACCTCTCTATCAGCTCAACAGGTCTGCTGGTATCAATCAGGAAAGCCTGATGTAAATGGACAGCCTTCAAACGGTCTAGCTGAGGATAGGAAGCACTGTATGTACAACACACAAAGTTATTGAGGACTAATTAACTTGAGGAAGACTACTCTGTCTAGTCTGCAAGCTCAGCAACTTAAAAGCCATTGAGCCTTAAGATCTATTTTGCACTAGTGAGAGCCACACTGGGGAAATTGTTTGACAAGTTAGGGAGAATATTGCACGTCCTTACACCTACCTGCTTCCTGCAGAGGATTATGTCTCTGCATACGGAAAGGTCATATCAACTGACCTTTACACTGGCTTTCGTTGGTTCTAACAAAATTAGACTTGAATAAGTCGTTTGCGTGTGGAACTTAAACTGTGCTGAAGATTGAAACAACTGAAAGCAATTTTACAACTCAAAGACATGAGGTTATGAACAGTAAATAGAGTGCCTTGTACAATTTTACAGACCATTTGAATTTGCAGACGGAGCTCATCAGCTTGAATTCTAATTTTGATATAAATGCAGCTGACCTATGAAGGCTTCCGTGGTTTGGTTAAGAAACAAAGTAAACAAACTACATCAAAAAGGCAAAGGGACAGCAGAGAAAGTCTAAAAATGTTAAAAAAAAAAAACAGTCCACTGGACTTTGCTTCCAAGTTTGAAGATGTTTTGCTTCCCATCTAGAATCGTTTTCAATTTAAATGTCAGAAATAGCGTTGAGTTCAAGGCTTTGTACAGTAGTCCAACAAAGCCTTGTGAAATGAAAGAGAATAAATACAGTAGGTCACAGTAAAAGCTGAGGCCATAGTTACACTCTATTGCCAAAAGTATTTGCAAATTATTAGAGGAAGGAATTCCAATCAATTCATGACTACAGGTCAACAAGTCAATTTCTCCACTGTGAGATCAATAAAGTCAATCAATCAATAATCAATCAATCATTTGTGCTAATAGTAAAAAATACACTCACCGGCCACTTTATTAGGTACCCCAAGCTAGTAACGGGTTGGACCCCCTTTTGCCTTCAGAACTGCCTCAATTCTTCGTGCATAGATTCAACAAGGTGCTGGAAGCATTCCTCAGGGAGTTTGGTCCATATTGACATGATGGCATCACGCAGTTGCCGCAGATTTGTCGGCTGCACATCCATGATGCGAATCTCCCGTTCCACCACATCCCAAAGATGCTCTATTGGATTGAGATCTGGTGACTGTGGAGGCCATTTGAGTACAGTGAAC
>NW_015150654.1:412291-418555 GCF_000732505.1 Cyprinodon variegatus
AGGAATTCCAATCAATTCATGACTACAGGTCAACAAGTCCATTTCTCCACTGTGAGATCAATAAAGTCAATCAATCAATAATCAATCCATCATTTGTGCTAATAGTAAAAAAATATGGGGTAAACCATGGATATGTGACTAGTGAATTTCATTTGAACATTCAGGCAAACACTAAATATAACCATCTATTTACAAACTCCAATGTACAGACTGCATGAGAAGGATGTCCCTAAGAGATCAAGATGCTCAAAATGCAATGTCTAACACTTTTCTAAAAATAATTGGCAAAAACACAAACGTTCCATTAATAAGTTGGCTCCAAATATGAGTTTTGACAAATTATTTATTTTTGTGTCCATCAGCAGCATAAAAATAGGCTGTTGGTATTAATTAGTGGTAGGTACTATTTTCTTTTCAGTCGCCCATTTTCCCAAACTTTTTTTAATATAAACAGGAGTAAATGGATTGGTTCAGTATGGACATTTTTAAGACACACATTGTTAATGTAAAATGAGAGCAAGTACTGTGGCCATGACAACACTGTTTTGTACAATTAATTCAAGAATTATATAAACATGATACTCAATTAATAATAATTTAATAAAACATTAATCTCCAAGTAATGCTTTAATTACCTTTTGGATTTGCACAGTGAATTGGTGTGAAACCATTCCGATTGTTTTAAATTAGCCAAAAGCTAATTTTACCACATTCCAAATTCTTCGAGATAAACTTTGGTTCCAAAACATAAAATCTATGATAATTTGTAATATCATTGCATAATTTTATTGAAAAATTTTTTTAAACCATAATATTTATTTCTCTTTGTGTACATGGTAGCTTAGTTTAGTTCACTAGTGAAGAGCTTTTAACTGAAATATGTTCGACTTGGATTTGAATTATATTTTTTAATGAACTTTTATATTTGCAGTGGAAGTTGTGATGAATTTATTTTACATATGTGCAAAGTTATCTGGTACCATGATTTGAGTTTGCTTCACACTTTCATTTTTTGTTCTATCACACAGCCAGTGGGCCATTTTTATAAACAATATACGACAGTTCAGATATTATCTGATTAAATAAAATATTCAATATATAATCCTTAAATATCCCAGTGAGCTAAATAAGTCTTGTCACGGTAAAAAACGTTTACCGGTAACAAGGATTACTCTTGACTGGTAACTTTTTCTGGCTCTGACAGATTCCCCTTTAACTGCTGAACTTATCAAACATCTTATCATTGTGTCCAGCTGTTTTCACTACCTATCCTTGCCTTAAATTCTTTAAAACAAAGGTAAGAGGAACCTAAACCTAATGATCTCAAAAGAAACCAGTGTCAACAGGTTGTTATATTTTCATGCATCTGTTTTTTTCATAACTCCTGCATTTTGATGTTAAGTAGGCTGAGCTAAATCTCACAGCTTTTACTTTATACAGTATATGCTATCCTGACAGACAGATTGGATAGATTCATAGCTGGACATTCATCAAGCATATAGCAATAAAGTTCAAGCTCTTTCCTCAAATGATCAGAAAACAAATTAAACAATTGCACACTTGGGGGCCCCAAGCGTAAATAATTCAGGCAAGCACATGCTCACAAGAAAATCAAAGCTGGCAGGAAGCATTGCTGTTTTTCTGTTTTGTTTTTTGTTAATGTCACTGTTTTCTCAGCCCTAAAAGCAAGGTTGGAGTAAAGAGCAGAAACCAGCAGACTCTCATTATTTATACCGAGAGAACTGAGTATATTTTTCAACCTCCAGCAGCTAATGATGCTTTGTACAGATTACAGGATAATCATGTATATTGCACCATTGTCAATCTAAAATGTTCCCCACATTTTAAGCTATTTTAAAAAGAATTAATGGCAACCAAGCTATAACAGCACAGTTTGGATTAATGGGGGGATCAGTTACCAGCTGATTCAAATTCAAATTAAAGAATAAACAGGCACCTTTGGATTAATGCTTAGGTTAAATTATATCATTTTAACAGTTCCACAGTGTTTACACAAACCTTTGAACAAATATGTATTAGAAAATAAGTGTTTATCTTTAACATATTAAAAAGAAAATTATTCTTAGTTCTGCTAAAATAGCTGTTAGCAATGGTTAGCAATTTATATACATTATTTTTCTTTTGATTGTCATAAATAGTTGTAAGTAAAAGAGAAAAAATGCTACTGTTCAAGTTCTTATTGGTAGAAATATTGCAGCTTTTGGCTAATAACTTTGGGATTGTATTATTTGTCAGTAGCCAGTTTATTAGTGGGCTTTCTGCTTACATAAAGCCTGTACTTAGCTGACATCTTCCCAAATATTAATTCAAAACTATAAAAAAAAAAAAAAAAAAAAAAAACTATAAAAACTACAAAAATATTTTCATTGTAAGAGTGATATGTTTTACAATATTGTTCTCTTTTGTTTGTTTATTTTTTTTGCAATGAAAAATGCACTCACTGGCCACTTTATTAGGGTTACCTGTTCTACCTGTGTCATTTGCTGTTAACAGAAGTAGTCAGTCAATCACATGGCAGCAATGCAGGAAAATTCAACATCATAAAGATAGCCTTTTAAAATATGTAACAAAAAAAGCTGGTTTAAGCTATTTTAAACTGCTGATCTACTGGGAGCTACACTTACATCCACCTCTTAGGTTTATAGCTATGCACTGTATTACTTAGAACATGTGGCATTCCAGATAATTGTTTCTCACCAGGTTTATTGCCACACTATAGACATTTAATGAAAAAAAATAATCTTGGTCTGTAACAAAAAAATATATTTTTTCATATACAGTATTTTAAGTCCCTATATTTAATGAAATCTCAGCTGAGGTCGAGAACTGATTTGCAAGGAGGACTTGGGCAGGAGGTCTGCAGCACACATGAAAATAGTTACACAAGTAACTATTCTGTTTATTATTATAAGATATATTACAATGAAAATAAATAAATATGATAAAAACATAACTGCTTAGAAAGCAAGTTGAACAATTAAAAGCTGAAACTAGTTTTTTTTCCTAGCGCTTTACAAAATGTCTAATGAACATTTTAAAACGTTCTTTATCTTACACAAATCCTAGGTATGTATAACCAGTAAAAAAATCTTAATTTGTTTACCTAAGGCAGTATTAGAAAATACCATAACTTTTGGTTTGTTTTTAAAAAGTGTTCTCAATTAAATGTAACTAGTGTCTACCCACATTTGTTTCTGATGCAATAAATATATATTGTTTTCCTGCAGGAAGTGGGACACACCGTGCATTGCCTAGGAGGTGTTGCTGTAGTTAGCTGTACTTGTAGAATTTGAATGATTACTTCAGCCTGACATCAGTGCTCATGTTTATAAATGTATGTATTTGATTGAAAAAAATGGACGCAACATTTGGAAATTTCATTTTTAACAGGTTTTGGAAAAACGTATGGAGATGTCAGAAATACAATAGTTCAGTAAAATTAATTGTTGTGATACTTTAACTGTAGATTATGAGTATATGATTAACTAGAACTGGAGTTGTAGTTAATTATTTAAATCATTCAAAATCGAGGATAAAACCAATTTAATCTTCTTAGTTGAATAATTATAACTATAACCTGTTTACTTACCAGGATTTTAGGTGAATCACACTGGGTGGCTTCTGGACCAGCTGTTAAAATCCAGCTGTTCTACCCAGTTTAGTGACTTAGGCTAAATTATCAGGAGAGCTATTAATTACAACCAAAGAAATATTTATCTCTGTTTATTCAAATGTCACCAAAAGGAGGGTGAATCTGGTCTGAGTCATAAAAGGTTAACTGTACAAAGCAAGAACGGCTGCGAGTTAAACAATGATGTCTTTATTTCTAATTATCAAGAATTACAGAAATCTAACACCTATGCAAACACTACACACTACTAGAAAATAAAACACGAGATAGACTAAATGAATAATTTAAAAGAGGGGAAAAAGGGGTCTAAGAGTCTATTGAGATGGCTTATAAAGGGTATCCAAGGAAGAACAAATGTCAATACGTTCATTGATGTTTGTTCAACCGTTAGAACAATGTAATTTCATTCAGCTTAAAATTGTTACTGTTTAAAAATGCATTAACAATATAGCATTGTAGCACCTCATTAAATCTTCATTCAACTAAGGGTAGTTTGATGCAGGGGTTCGGTGTGTGACTCAGGGGCCTTGATTAGACAAATTCCTTCAGTGATGTTGTGACATAACACCAGGGTTTCTTGATATAAATTTCCATGATTATAAATGATAACTTATTAAATCCCCTAGGTCAGTAATTAAGAAGACCAATAAAAAAAAGTATCCGTGTGAACGTGAATTTTATGAGCAAGTAGAATTCTCAAACATAGTTGTGGCCCCTTTGGTCAGGATTGCTGCAGTTTTACACTGTAGCAAGGAGTTGATCAGTCTGTGGTTTTGCCAAGGTGTCTCGAGAGCCGAGGTTGCTGTGATATTGGACTTTATGTCTTTGCATATTAAGTTTTGGAGTATCTAATCTTCCTCTTCCCAATACCCTGATAGAAATTCTATGGGGTTATGCTGAGGTGAGTTTGATGGCCAATTACTTATCCTTGACATTAGACCCCAAACATACTTAAAGGCATCAAACTCAAAGACAGTCCAGAGGTACTCACAATCATAAAAAAAAGTTGCTTTCTGTACTATGAGCTAAAGTCAAATAACTAGGTTCTACTGAGATTTAGTTCACTGGATTCAGAGTCCAGAGTGCTAACAATTACACCATAGAACCCTCAGAAGTGTTCACGCGTTAAGGGTTTCTCATTTACAATAATCTCTACCCGGAGTTTAGCTCGATGTTTGTGACACTTCCAGAAGTTATTCTCTCATGTTGATATTGAAAAACTTTGACAAACCTAACTTGGAAAAAACTGTCATCATTGCAGACAAAGTCTAGAGTGTTGTTCCATGACCTGCTGCTTGGAAGAGACCAGAAATATGCCAAAGCCCTCTTCAAAAGATTGGCCTGATCACATTAAGTCTCTCACATGTGTTTTGTTATGAGGGACCTATTCGCTCACACATACCACAGTTAACTTTCAATATAGAATTCCTAATCTCTACTACTGTTTGTTTGGAAATCACAACCCATTTAGTGAAACATAGAGAGCCAGTAAACTCTATGAATCTGTCAAGTGGCAAAGACAAGCAAGTATGTTTAGACTTGAGTGCTAACCATTACACCATAGAACACTTGGAATTGTTCTTCCCTCAAGGGTTTCTCGATTTCATTGACCTCTATCCTGGGTTTAGCTTGCTTTGTAACATTTCCACAAGTTGATCTTGTGGAAGTTAATCTCTAACTTGAAAAAACTGGCATCCTTACAGCCAAAGTCTAGAGTGCTACCAATTGAACCTTGAACGCATCAGGGCATTTCAAGATTATCGAGTCATTGGTTGACAGTGGAGTTTTTAATAGGTTCAGTGGTTCTTCTTCTTCCAGCTAAGCATTGGATAGGCAGCCAAGAAGGAGAAAGAAGTGGTCTTTAACTTCTTTCATATTCAATTGTATATTGAAACTTGGACATAACATCCAATCATTACACACAACTAGATATTTCAAGAGTTTCTTTATTGAAATGTCCATGATTATAACTGACAACTAATGAAATCCCAAAAGTCAAAATTTAAGAAGACCAAAGCATGGAAAGGATCCATATTAACATGATATTTATGAACATGTACAATTCTCAATACTTAGTAGGGGTCCCTTTGGTCACGTTTGTGCCAATTTTGGAGTGTAGGAAGAAGTTGATCAGTCTGTGGATTTGCCCAGGTGTCACAAGGGTCCAGGTTGCTCTGATAGTGAAATTTAATTGTCCTGCATATTTAGGTCTGGAGTACCTACTCTTCCTGTCCCCAATACCCCGCTAGATAGTCTATGGGGTTATACTGAGACGGGTTGTATGATCAATTAAGAAAAGGAGATACAGTGGTCCATAAATGCAGGTAATGCTAGGTTTGGCTCTGTGTGCAGGGGCTAAGTCCATTTGAAAGAGGAAATGTGGATGACCCTAGAGTTGGCGAGCAGGAGGGCCTCTGAACTTCTCTAACATTCTGAGAAGGTGACTGCGCTTACCTGATAAAACTCAGTTGACCAAGAAAAAATATCATAACACAGCAATCCCTCACTGACTGCGAAAAGTGGAAATGATGGTGAAATAGAGTTTATGAATCTCTCAAATGCAGTCTCTGGTAGAGCAAGCACATATGTAAATTACTAACAAAATACAGACA
>NW_015150654.1:419539-421056 GCF_000732505.1 Cyprinodon variegatus
TCTCTCATGTTGATATTGAAAAACTTTGACAAACCTAACTTGGAAAAACTGGCATCCTTGCAGCCAAAGTCTAAAGTGCTCCCAATTGAACCTTGCAAGCAACAAGGCTTTTCCAGTTTATGCAGTCTTTCGTTGACAGTGGAGTTTTTAATAGATTCAGTGGTTCTTCTTCTTCCAGCTATGCATTGGATAGGCAGCCAAGAAGGAGAAAAAAGTGGTCTTAAACTTCTTTCATATTCAAGTGGATCTTGAAACTTGGACATAACATCCATTCATTACACACAACTAGATATTTCAAGAGTTTCTTTATTGAAATTTTCCATGATTATAAATGACAACTAATGAAATCCCAAAAGTCAAAATTTAAGTTGACCAAAGCGTGGAAAGGATCCATATTAACATGACATTTATGAACATGTACAGTTCTCAATACTTAGTTGGGGTCCCTTTGGTCAGGTTTGCTCCAATTTTGGAGTGTAGGAAGGAGTTGATCAGTCTGTGGTTTTGCCCAGGTGTCACAAAAGCCCAGGTTGCTCTTATAGTGAAATTTAATTCTTCTGCATATTTAGGCTTGGAGTACCTACTCTTCCTCTCCCCAATACCCTGCTAGATATTCTATGGGATTATACTGAGACGGGTTGTATGACCAATTAAGAAAAGGAGATACAGTGGTCCATAAATGCAGTTAATGCTGGCTTTGGCTCTGTGTGCAGGGGCTAAGTCCATTTGAAAGAGGAAATGTGGATGACCATAAAGTTGGCAAGCAGGAGGGCCTCTGAACCTCTCTAACATTCTGAGAAGGTGACTGCACTTAGCTGAGAAAACTGAGTGGACCAAGAACAGATGTCATATCACAGCAATCCCTCACTGACTGCAAAGAGTGGAAATGATGGTGAGATAGAGTTTATGAAGCTCTCAAAAGCAGTCTCTGGCAGAGCAAACACATATTTGAAGCTCTAAACAGTTAAAGACACCCTCTAGGTTCTACTGAGACTTGAACTCAGATGACTGGATTCAGAGTCCAGAGTGCTAACCATTACACCATAGAACCCTTTAAACTCTTCTTCCCTCAAGGGTTTCTCGATTTCATTGATCCCTATCCAGAGTTTAGCTTGCTTTGTGACATTTCCACAAGTTAATCTCTTATGGTGATATTGAAAAACCTTGACAAACCTAACTTGGAAAAACTGGCCTCCTTGCAGCCAAAGTCTAGAGTGCTACCAATTGAACCTTGAAAGCATCAGGGCTTTTCAAGTTTATCGAGTCATTGGTTGGCAGTGGAGTTTTTAATAGGTTCAGTGGTTCTTCTTTTTCCAGCTATGCATTGGATAGGCAGCCAAGAAGGAGAAAGAAGTGGTCTTTAACTTCTTTCATATTCAAGTGGATCTTGAAACTTGGACATAACATCCATTCATTACACACAACTAGATATTTCAAGAGTTTCTTTATTGAAATTTTCATGATTATACCCCGACAACTAATGAAATCCCCAAAGTTTGTCTTTAAGAAAACCAAAG
>NW_015150654.1:421785-422992 GCF_000732505.1 Cyprinodon variegatus
GGATAGGCAGCCAAGAAGGAGAAAGATGTGGTCTTTAACTTCTTTCATATTCAAGTGGATATTGAAACACCCTCTAGGTTCTACTGAGACTTGAACTCAGATCACTGGATTCAAAGTCCAGAGCCCTTGAATTACAGAGTATTTCTTCACGGAAAGAAGAGCAAAACACTGCTCTGGAGGCCTTTCTCAGAGGAAAAGATGTTTTTGCACTTCTCCAGACTGGTTTTGGCAAGAGCAGCCTGGCTTGTGGTTGTGTTTTCGTCGTCGCTCTGTTAGTACTTCATATGCTTCGTTGATCTGATTGGTTTATTTGGCCTGTTAATCACCAACATAGGCCAATCAGCTAACCAGTATTTTCGCCCCTTCCCAAAATTACTTCAACTGAAGGTTTCCAGATGGATATGCGGAGCAAATCAGTTCAGCAAAGCCTGATCATCCGCTATCCATTGATAACAGGTGTGTGAAAGCTGGGAAACATCTAAAACATGCAGGGCAGTGTGCCTTGAGGACCAGGGTTGAAAAACACTGCCTTATACCAATCATCAGACAGAATAATAGAAAGGTTTTACTGTGAGATCATTTGCAGGTCTGTTTCTGAGGAGGAATGGAGGCAGCTTCGGATGTCTGCTCCACATAAAACCGTCTTCCATACCTGGTCGGTTCTCAGGGAAATTTCAGATCAGTCTGATGCAACAGCAAGGGAATCTGATGGCTCGGCTATTGTAATTCTTTACTAGCCACAAACTGTAGTTAAAAGCCTTCAGCTGATCCAAAATCCTGCATAAAGAGTTCTGATGGAAATTAAAAAGAGAGATCATATCTCTCCTATCCTGGCTTCTCTTCATTGGCTTCTTGTTAAATCCAGAATACAATTTAAAATCATCCTTTTCATATTTAAAGCCTTAAATGGCCAAGCTCCATGTTATATTAGAGATATTATTGTTCCTTCTGTTCCTAATGGAGCACTTTACCCTTAATGTGCAGTGGTTCTTAAAATTTCCAAAAGTAAAATGGCAGGCAGATCTTTTAGTTATCAGGCTCCCCTCCTGTGGAACCAACTACCCATTTCAGTCCGTGAGGCAGACCCCCTGTATTCTTTTAAAGGTAGGCTTAAAACTTTCCTTTTTGGTAAAGCTTATAGTTAGAGTGGCACAGGTTATGCTGAGCTATCTCTATAGTTATTCAGCTATAGGCTTAGACTGCTTGA
>NW_015150654.1:424384-428602 GCF_000732505.1 Cyprinodon variegatus
CGAGTCAATGAGTCAATGCAATCAACTGGTGTTCCTTAGATAGAAAACTTTAAATCAATTTGACTGGATGATCTAGTTAATTTGTAAAGTGCCTTGAGATGACATGTGTTGTGAATTGGCGCTATATAAATAAACTGAATTTATTTGAATTGAATTTTTATCTGCTTGCATGACTTGGCTTTGGACTCCTGGATGTTCTCCAGGGCAGAAGAATCTGGGACACTCTGGACGGTGTCCACCGCATCTTGTTAGAAGCCTACTGGCTCGATCCTACCTCGTTCTCTGGCTATGGACTCAACCGGTAAACCAGATTAGTGACTTAGATCCACCTTTGGATTTACGTGGTCACTTACCTGTGTTTCTCTCCTGCAGAGTCTCCAGCCTCATACACCCTAGAAGCTGCTACTCTGTTTTTAATAAACTCCTTTTGAGTAATCCCATTGTCTGTCTTTCTTGAATACTGAGTCCTTCTGTTCTGAGTTGTGACAAGCTTACCTTGTCTATTGGCTTTACAAAACTCTACTGGTGATCCAGTCAGTGCCAGATTTTTTAAAAGCAGTTAGTACTTATCCAGCAGGCCTTAATTGCCTTACATTGCCCAACTGATCACATCTTGTTCTGTTTCTTGATTTTCCCATCTCTCTTGCTCTTATTGTATTTTCTCGCTTTCTTTCTGATACTCTAGACCACGGCCCTGTGTGTGGCAACCCACCAACAACAGGATACCCTTATGATCATCTCTCGAGGGCCAACTGAATTTCACACGTTGTTTTTTTTTGTTTTTTTTTATCCACCAGTGCAATTCCTGATTGTGAGAGTCATCACCCCTCATTACCTCATATTCACTTTATGCAAAAAGATGCATAATGAAGGTGAAACTTAGGCCGATCAAATAATTGCTGGAATGACTAAAGAATTGGTCCCTAAAAGCCAAAAAAAGCAAAGTTCATGCCCACTTTAAGTTGTCAAATCTGCTTTTTTAGCCCAAGAAGACTTTCCAAGCCCCAAGGTTGACATAGCCGCCTCCCTTAAATCATGCACATGTTTGGAAATGAGTAGACATCACTAGATACAGTCATATCGAGTTAATTCAGTGTTCCAGTTCCTGGACAATGCAATGCACACTATTAGAGCTCTCTGTTAAGAATTATCCAGTCCCTCTGTATACTGCTTGGAAATACATTAGCCTTAACACATAACAGGCAAGTATTATTAGGGTATAACAAGCAAATACATCAATAATAAGACATAATCCTAACAAGGTTTAATGTAGTGGCACTTCCCAATAAGAAAACAAACACTAAAGATTGCATTGAATGTTAGTGCTTTGGTTCACATAACACACACATTTCCCAGCAATTGGTGACGGGTAACACAACTTGGAATAAACAGAGATTGATTACTGCAACAATAAGAGCCAATCAGAAGGAAAAGAGATATGTTCCTATCATAAATACTATTGCAGTTAACCTGCTGATGTGATATCTCAGAGTTCCTGCACAAGAAGGAAGGAAAGTTGACAAAACAAACCCCAGAATCATGAAAGTAAAAACAAATTCCGTTCCATTAATATGAAATATAGATATGTTTTTCACATAACAGTTAGGCAGTGTCTTCATTCAAATGTTTAAAAATGAGTTGGATTAAGTAAAATTTTTGTAGACATCAAGAACAAAAACACAGTGGTCTGTGACTTGCAGGGGTGCATGGTGTCTTTCTACATGAAGATGCAAATGATCCCTCCTGTTATCCAAGCAACTACCGGTAATATCAATGGGAAAAAGCAGTGATGCAGTTTCTGGAACAAGACCAGCTCACAATGTTATGTGTATATTCACTTGATCAGCTCGGTTTCCAGCCCAGTCAGCAGGTAGCCCTGCAGCTCCTTATCCATAAAAAAACCATGAACAGAATTGTCTTCCATACATCAAAGGTAATACTTATCTCAGCTAAAAAAAAAAAAAAAAACATGACCATGGACCTCCATGGTATGTTTGGTAGGTAAATTGAAACATGCAACAAGCCTGGCATTTTCAAAGCTTCCATAAACCAACTTCAGCCACCACCTTTTAAGCTTACTGTTTTCACATCTGCATGCTCCTGCCATTCAAAATTACTAAAGTTAATTAGTCAAGCTGCATTACACAATGTCATCCTGACCTGAGATTTACACCCTCAGTGGCTTTGGTGTGCAGCAGGGTGTAATTTTCCACGAAGGATGTCAGTTGGTGTTTATATTGTATAACTAAGGGTTTTTATTATTTTACATACAGGTTGTATATATTTGTATGTCTTATTATCTATACTAAGCCACATGTACCTTCAAGAAATAGAATAACAAAAGAAATATGTCAAAAGAAAAACAAAAGGAAAAACAATTATCCACAAACAAATCAGAATCATGCTGCGCTATCTAAAGAGCTGCAGATTTACGGTAGTCTTTATCAGAGCTCATCATCTAAAAAATAAACCCAAGTAACAGGTGCAATACACTCGGTTTTTTTGCAACAGAGCAGCAAATTAGCTTGAGGCATATGGGACCAGTTTTTAACAGATGTGTTCAAATTCACTACTTTTTCTCTAAAAGAAACTGCACACTTTTAATTAGTTCATGGCCATTATAATATGAAAATCTCTATCCATCCAAAAGCACCAATGAGTGATTCGTAGCCCAGAGTCAAAAGTCCATAAATGTAGCTGTATATTGATCCAGAAGAAAAATTATGACCATTGAGAGGGAAGTGCTTAACCTTAACTCTTCATCAAAGCCACCATTAGTGATTAGAATGTATTAGGCAGACTATAAACATTAAAAAACAAAGTTGAAGCATTAAAAGGAAAAAGAGTAAGCATAATGATTTGGGCAAATTCAGCTAGAGACAAACTTTAATAGCTGATGTGGGAAAGAAAGGCTTAAACTTTGTTCTTAATCAACAGGTTAAATTTCTAAAAAATTTCAGAATGGAATGATGTTAAAATCTACTGTGCACACTATTGTATTGAGTAAGTTATTGTATAACCAGAGTCCAGTCATGGTCCCATACTCCCAATTCACAGCTGAAAATACCAATAAAAGACATCAAAACAGGACAATGACTAATAAAATATGATAAAGTAAAGTAAATAAAATATTATGAGCTAGACCAATGATAAATCAAATGGTATTGTATATCACATATAGATGCCCGGTTGTAAGTACATTCTCTTTCTGTTGATCACATAGAATCAGGAGGGGACAGTCTAGCACAGCCAGTGTGTTCAACAGGAAAACCTTGGGTCCTATCATCCATATGGATATTACTTTGACTCTACCTACCTAAGTCTTCATAGACTATTCATGAATGTGCAATTCCAGTCCTGAGTCTCTTTCAAATTTTAAATGTGTCCTTTGTCCAACACCTGAACTAAATGGGAAATTATCTCCTCAGTATGCCATCAAGTTCTCCAGAGTCATGGTAATCATCTAATTATTTTATTTTTTTGAGTTGGAGCTGGGACACATGAATAAGTTGCAGGACATTGACCTTCATGGACTGGAGTTGCCAAGACCGTCTTGCAAAGAAAATAATATTTATCTTTCATCAAGGTAAGTTACTCTTGTAGATGGTAAACATGTTTTAGTAATAGTCTGGGCTCTGGGGTGTTGATATTATCTTAAAATTCTTCATATCATTATTCAGGAAAGGATTTAGTTAACAAATAGAGAAGTCAGTTATGTGTGAGCATTACCTTGCAACCTTCAGGAAATTAAGAATTTGCTACTAACATTATTGGTGCAAAGGACCTCAACACTCCCCAGATGTGCTATCTAAGACATGCTTTGATGGCTGAGGCTATTTTGGCAACAAAGTGTTGGGTACCCCCTCTGCTATTTTCATGTTCTTGGGGCTGATGGTTCATTTTTTTCATTTGCTCCTGCTCACCTTTTTAATTGGTCCAGTGGCTGATTAGCGCTGATCGTTTCCACCTGGTTTCTCAGCTATTTATGTTTGCTTGACTAAAATCAGCGCAAGGTTATTTGAGCAGTTTGAGATTTACTCTAGCATTCTGAATCTTGTTCTGTTTTCCTGATTGTGGCCAGATTCTGGCCTGTGGATCCCAGGTTTTACTTTCCCCCTGTCTTCTTTGTTAGTCTGAGGATTTCCCCTCAAGGACACAGTTGCTGCTCTGAGTCGGCTGGCGCCTGCTCTCCTATCTCTCTCTCTCTCTCTCTCTCTC
>NW_015150654.1:429046-440394 GCF_000732505.1 Cyprinodon variegatus
TTAACTTAAAACGCTGAAACCTGCTGGCAAAACATATTCACTTTTATTATCCTGGTGCCTGCAGTTTGGATTACGTACATGAAAACCGCCTTCCGGCCGCCACGGCAAACCGCGAGGAGACGACCGGGCCATAGGCTGCTGTTGAGTGAGGTTCCTACTGACATCGCACCACCGGTATGTGGGGGTCTGACCGGCTCCAACAGAAATAATATTTGAAAGCAGGATGGTAATCTGGATGAACTGACTGCACTTATTAAGTTTTCATTTGGACTTTCTTACTTATTAAAACTACTTTATTCCCACTAATCACAGCAAATATAGCTGCCATGCAAAGAACGGATAGGGTAGCTCCACCCCCCACGCGTGTCAGAACTAAACTTGTACAAGCATAAAAAATGAAGCAGGAGACGCATTTTTGCTGCTCCTGCTGCTTTTGGTGTGACCGTAGCATTAGACAGTTCTTCATGATTGAATTGTTATGTCCTCCACCTACTGTAAAGGCACAAGAGGCCACAGCCTGACTATAGAAGTAAATTTTTAGGGATGACCTAATCTTGCCAGTGTAAGCAAACTGTAGCAAAAGGGAACATCTGATGACTTAGGGTTTTAGAAAAGAAAATATTGGAAGAATATACCTTTCCTCTGTTGTGTGCCCTGTGGTCTTGGTGTTGAGCGAGAATAATCCGACAAAGGAGCAAGTGTCTGAGCCTTTAGCCTTGGATAAATGAAATGTCAAGGTACCTTTTTGCCTCGATCTGATTAAGAAAAATTATTAATCAGGTCTGGTAAGGTACAAAACAGTAACGAGATTTAATTTCTCAGCCAAAGCTATTTAAGATCTAATTACATCTCAGGGAACAAAGGTTTTGAGACGCTTCAAATTAGCTGAGCTCTAACACTGCAAGATCATTCGCTCTGCTAGAGCCTGTGACAGAAAAAAGGGCCTTAGCAGGAAGCCTAGAGGATTCAGATAGAAAAATAAAATTGTAACGTTCTAAATCAAAAATAATAATTAAAACATTTGAGGTAAACGAATAAAGTGTATTGAGAATATCTTTGTGTTGCTTTTAAAGGTCCCTTTTGAATGTTATGAGGCTATATATTTGTCTTATAACTGCTTATCCCCTGAAGTCTGGGTGAAACTCAGACCCCCAAGGGACAGGTGTTGGAAATTAGTTCAACCTATAAACACCATAATGCAAGTATGAGGCTGTTGTTTTTCAGTATTTATATATTATTGTGTATCTATCCCTATCAAATTTCCTCAATAAATAAATAAATAAAACCAATGTTTTACTGTGCTACTATGGCCTGTTGTTTTGCCTCTTTTCCGGGGGGGATATATGTAACTTTGCCGTTTCTGTTACTGCTCATCCTTTTGTGTGGGAGGCTGATTGCGCCCTCATGATATGCTCTTCTCTGACGAAATTTTGTATTCTATTGATTCCTTCCCGCTATCATCGCAACACCCACCCCTATACAGGAGACCAAAATATCTTGCCTGTTCAGCCAGGCCAACAATATCCCCTAACAACCCCCCTTTTAGAGGGATAGATCAGTATTGGAACCCAAACAACTCCTGATTTTTAAGGGGCAGACCCGTTCTTCTGGTTCAATTTGCATGTTTTCTAAGCCATAAAAAGGTTTTGTTTTAGTCCACTCTGTAAAGCCTCGAACTCAACGCTAATTCTGACATTTTGAATTTGAAAAGCTTCCTGGATGGGAAGCGAAACGTCTTCAAGCTTGGAAACAAAGTCCAGTGGATTGTTTTTTTTTTCTTTTTTGGAATTGATGTTCTATTTACTGTATTGTGCTGCAAGCTTATTTAAATTCAGTCCCTTCCCCCTTTTCTGCTGGTAGGATTGGTCGTTTCCCCCACAGTTGAAACTAGCGGGTGGCTGATTGGTTCAGTCAGTTTGGTTTTGTTTTCATTAATCGTTTCCCCCTTGCTCAGGTTAACTTTGACTACCTGGTTGGCTTATTGATCTGGTCTGCTCTTTCTTTCTGTGGCCTGCTAGCTTGTTGGCTATTATATCGTACACAGCTACAATATCTGTGTGGGCAGTCTTTCCACCTACATCAAACTGCTTTTGATTAATGTGATGTCTATATTCATGTTCAATTAATAAAACCGTTAAAATTAAGATTTAAAATTAAGATATATGGAGTGATTTTTGTCCTTCTCTTTGTTTCCTATTAAACGCTGTTACATCAACACTGATGCTAATTGGTGATTTGGTGATTTTTTTTTATTGTGAAAGTAGTTCAAAGATCATCATTTTAGAGGAGTGTTGGCCTAGTACACAAGTGTGAAACTGGTTCCAAAAAGGGTCGTGTGGCTGCAGGATTTCTATCCAACCAAACAATAGCAGACCAGACTCCATTCATATCATCAAGTCATCATGTTCAGATTGGACTCCCTTGATGAGATGACTGGAGTCTGGTGTGGCATTGCTTGGCTGGAAAGAAAGCCTGTAGCCACACGGTTCTTTCTGGAACCAGTTTGACAACCCTGGCCTAGTGGGTTAGAGTAGGTCACTTTCGCTCTGAGAAGGTTGCAAGTAACCGGTTGGAATCCCACTGCCTCCACTCTGGGTTCCTGAGCAAGACCCTTAACTCCATACTGCTCCCCGGGTGCTGCACAATGGCACCCAACTGCTCCCTAAGGGAATGACTTAAATGCAGGGGTAAATTTCTATAGTGTGAGATTAATAAAGTTAAATTATTATTATTTCGATAACTAAATGACTCATTAAGGTAACTGTGTTGCTGTGAACTCACACTGCACAACGACACCCTTTCGTCGTACAATGTGAGCTAAGGTGCGTGCAATGATTTAAAAAATGGCACAGTGTATGCCTGGCTTAAAGCGGGCAAAAGTAGGTGAAACTGGCGTAATGTTCAGAGGTTTCACATTCGGTATAAACATATCTTTAAAGTGATTGAATTACAGTGAAAATACAGCAACATTTCCCCTTTTTATGATTAACAATTGACAATCAACAATGTAACCTGTAACTGAATTTAAGGTTATCTACAATCACTGGTGGTCAAAATACCTCAATCTGAACTAAGTATTTTAGTGCCCACTTCCCAAGGTGAATAACTTAATGATTGTTACGGTAATAAATAATCCCAATTGTTAGTTATAATCATTCGAAGCACACTGCCATTAATCACAACCATGTGAGCCATTTTCCTTTATTGTTTTCCTTTAATTACAATGATAAAATATTAACTTTTGACAATAGTAATAATCAAAGAGTTAAAATTGCATAACATCTGTTTGCATGCTGTGGTTCCCTCTTGGTTCTCTGGCGTCTTTCTACAGGCCATAAAAATAATAAATATCTTTTAAATTGTTCTGAGGTATGAATGTATGCATGTATGGTTTTCTGTCCAGTGTATCCCTGTGTTGCCTAGTGAGAGATTACTGACCTGTCAAAAGTATAAAACTGCCTCTCACCCAATCACTGTTGAAATAAATGATGGATGCTCAGAAGCAAGATTTTTACAGAATTTCAATTTTATGAACATAGCTAGGGCTAGTTACTTTTCAGATCTTTGGATGGTGTGAATCAAATATAATTTAGAATTTAAAAAAGTTAGAAGACCTTAGAGAAACTACCCAATCAACAAACATTAATATATCTACCCCCACCCCCCACCCCCAAACAAAACAAATTTAAACCCTGGTTACAAGTGATTTTGAGATTGCACACAATTAACCGAACTGTTGTTTGATTGGAGTTCAAATATGCCAGACAAATATTGCAGATGTCAGATTAGAACAAAATTAATTGTGTTCTTACAACTGTGACCTACTGTGATAATTAAAACAAGGAAATGAAAGAAACTACACTCCTTCTTTAGGACTGTTTCCATGCTCTTAGTGACTCAGCTTGCAGTCATTTAGACTTTTTTGCACTGGAAAAATCTAAGTGTTAAAAATTACTTGAAATGCAGATATGTATTAAAATACCTCTTTTAATAGCTATCATTTCTGACCAGATAAATCTATGTGTCTTACTGATAAAACAAGGTATATCATATACCAAAGCATGATCTCCACAACTTTTCCAGCACTTGTGAGAGAAACTGCTGGAAGGAAAATAGATAAAGTCGTGTAGCTTTGGCACAATTTTAGTTCTGAAACTAAATGTTGTGCACTTGTGCAATCAATGTAATTTAGGTGCTTTCAACATATTGAACAGCAAAAAAAACTATGCTTAATTTGAATGCTTGCATGCAATGTTGCTATATGGGTTGTCATATATTTCATTTTAGCCATCCTATCATTAACTCTGGCTAGGTCCCTTGTTTCTGCTGAAGAAAGGCTTCCCCAGAAAATGATGCTACCACCAACCAGGGTCGCCAAAAAGTTATTAAAAAGGAGAAAGAATCTAGGAGCCCAGGATTGACAGGTGTCCAAAGAGGCCCATATTACAATTATAATACTGACAACTCAGTAAGTGTAATATACTTTAAGTTAATTACACAGATATTTCATTGACATTTGGCAGTAAGTTTATTTGTTTTGGAAATATTTTTCAATGCCAGCCAGCCCCCCCATCGAACAATTTTCCCCAGACAGGGCATGGAGAGGAAACGGCAAGATGCAGTATTCAGCAAGCGAGTAAAGTGTGAAAGAGAAACACCTCAGACAATAGAAAGATGCAAAGGGTAGATGGTATGTCACCCAATTCTCTCACAGGCGAGGCAATTCTGTTAGTGGTTCATGTAACAACATTAACCTGTTGTCTGTTCTTAACCCTGTTCACATTTTCGTACCATCTCAGTACCAATTTCCTCCATCTAAGGAAGAAGGTGAGCAGTTTTGGATGGATGGATGGATGGATGGATGGATGGATGGATGGATGGATGGATGGATGGATGGATGGATGGATGGATGGATGGATGGATGAAAAAGATTATCATTGCATTTAATTTTAATACATTTAAGAGGTCAGTTTAGGTTTTTGTATCTCCAGATAATTTATCTTCATAGAATTTTATTTTTGAGTATTTAAAGAAAAATGTGTAGTTTTTGGAATATAGAGTATTAGAGGTGCAACAAATTAAATCTAATTAACATTGCATTGTATTTTCAGAGCTTCTGCAAACAGTGACTGTCATGTTTTCTTTACACAAATATGGAAATTGTAACCAAAAATATCATTAAATTGCATATTTTTTACATAAAAATCAGTATCCAAATTTTCCACTGGTCTGATGACTGGCTATAGTGGGGCCCAGTGAGCTTTCTACACATTTGGCCAAAATATCCTGGTCAGGCACCAGCTCCTGTGTGTCACTTGGGGGTTGTTGGTTTTAGGGTTTGATTTGCTCATGTTTTCTGGGAACAAAAAAGGCATCCATGTCAATAACAAGAAACTCTAAACTAATCGAGCTCCTTACATAGGGCCGGATCTATCAAAGGTTTGCGTGTATAAAAACGTGAGCTATTTCACTGCGCACGCTAAAAAATGTACAAACTGATCTATCAACAGCGTGCTAAAATGATTTGGTCTTTAAAACGTGCTAAATAGCGCCTCTTATCCATTTAGTACTTTTTCTGCAATGAATATGCAATATGGGGCGTTTACACGCAAAAGTGCGTCTTGTGGGAGGAGAACATGTAAATATATTAATTTAGCACTCGCAAAGTGATTTATCAAACCTGAAAGCAATTTTGCTAACGGTATCTGACTCTATATTTAACACGTTTCAAAAGAAGGTGCAAATGGTCTGTATGCGTAATTGCGCACACATGGCAGCGGTTATTGTCGCAAGAAGGAGACATGGAAATGAAGCAAGGAGACGCAGAGAACGCATTTTTTCACTCCGTGTGAATATTTTTGGAATGAACGAGGAAACGATAATCCAAACATATGGTTTATCCAGCATTGCCATTTTTGAGCTGCAGCAGTGATTTGCTCCTCATAGAGCGTCAGCTGTACTTGTTCCTCAATGCTGGTCAGAGGCATCTCATCTACTGTGCCCCCTCCTGTTTTGTTTGCAGATGTTTTGTTATATGCCAGTTTTTCTTTGGTTCGCCTTCTAATATCCTGGTATCTTCTTTTTACTTCATCCACTGTTCGCAAGGTTTCACCAACAGCGTTTACTTTATTACAGATTTGTTCACATATAGCGTTCCTCTGTGTGACAGTCACACTTCTTTGCTGTAGCTCACATAATTGTTTGTTGGCTTCATCCACCAACACCTCCATTTCCATGGGGTCGAATTTCCTTTTGCGCTTTCTGCTGTCCAAACTCGCCATGCCGCAAACCACAAAATGCGGAAAAGCATCATTTAAATAGGGCGTCTCCAACAGTTTTGCACCTGCCACCAGTTACGCAATCGCTCTTGTTAAATCACCCGCAAACCATGGTTCAGCCCCTCGCGCAAAATTCCAGTTTGCGAGCGCAAATTACTGCACGCAAAATTGGATCTTGATAAATCCGGCCCATAGTCTCAACAACACTTACTGACACCTGGCTGCATCGCTTTATCAAGATCAACAGATCTTCACTTGTACTGAGTCAACTTGCATGATATTAAGCTTAAGCCAAAATCCAAACACATAACCTTGGAACCATAGAGGACCTTGCAAGCTTCAAAGTATAAAATAGAGACAAACTAATGATTATTATTTTAGTTTAGAAAAGGTGTCGCAAACCCTAGACCTCAGGAACTACTGTCCTGCAGGTTTTAGATGAACCCCTGGAATAAAGCTGAATCAAATTAATGGCTCATTACTAGGACTTTGTAAAAGCATGCTAAAGAGGTAGTTCAGTCATCTGAATTAGCTGCGCTGGAGCAGAGATGCATCAAAAATCTGCAGGGCAGTAGATCTTTGAGACTATGGTTGGAGACCCCTCCTTTAGAATAACCATTATTATATATGTACATAACAGCACTCTGGTATTGGTTTATGAATATGTGCAGATATGTATGTATGGCCTTCGCTTAATATACGACAAAAAAAGCACTATAGAGGCTCAGCTTATTTACATTCCCACCATGTCCCTTCTTTTCCTTCCCTGTTAACATGTGCATCCATTACCTACCACTACAAGTTTATCCCCATTACGAGCCATGTGAGGAGTCAAAGCACCGAGGCCCCTAAATGCAAATTAAGAAACTGGTCTGATGAGATGCCATTTTGTGTTTGGATGAAAAGTGTCTTTGCATTGACAATTCGTCTCATACTGTGTCTCCCTCCCAAACCCTGTTTGTTTAATCAATGAAAAACAGCAGGTGTGTTGCATCGCACTACAGGAAGAGCACGGTAAATGTAAGCATGTGATGAATTGTGTTCCTGCACACGTACATATATAAGGCACTATTTGCATGTGTACAAAGAGCCAAATCCTACCTGTAGCAGTGCCACACGCTTTCCTTCTGCCCCGCTTAGTGTCTGGATCACTGACACAACACAGATTTTTGACTTAATGGTCTGATGTGCTAAAACGGAAATCCTTTGTTCATCAGCCATAATCAGCCATCCAGTTGCTGAGATGGAGGGCTGCGATAACCAGTTGCCAAACTCCTCTGTTTGCTTGCAGCCAACTGGGCTGAGCCTGTTGGCAGCCACTCTGCAGACAGATAATATTCATGTTGTGTACACATTCCCTCAGTGGTAAAATAAATGTGTTATAGTCACAGTAATTATTCATGGGCTATTTCTACTTTTATGCTAATAATCATTTTATCCCTCAGGATTTAGTATTTTCCTTGGAATGAGCCTTTATGTCGGTGGTATAACGAGTGAGGTCAAACATACAATGAGTCATTGCTGCCTGAGATACCACACAAGTCCGATGCATGCCGACTTCTATCGACCGATTACTCGCTGGTTCATCACTCTGCGAGTAGACCAACTTAGCTGTCAGTTGTGCCACTGAGCAGTGTGTACCCTGGTGGAATGGAATGGAGATGAGGGGAAGGCTTTGGGGTCGCTTTCTATTGTGTCAGGTTGACAGACCTATGGGTGCCTCAGCAGCGGAGCAGCGAATGTCAGCGCTCCAGCATGTGCGCTGCGGGTCACTTGTAGGACCTTGAGAAAATAGGGGAGTCAGACTCCATTTGTTTTCTGTCTCTGTTCCCTGGGGAATCAAAGGGGAAGGCATTTCAAGCCTTCCCGCCCGACTAGGTCTGACTCACTTAAGAACTGCGTTTTTGCCTCCTTCTGTCCAAGCTTTGTTCACATATCCAGTGAACATGGCATGCAGGATAGTGTGGCCTGGGGTCTTCACAACAGTGGGAGAAGTGGGGAGCTGAGGAGGCAGCACAGGCTGGCAAAGCGGCAGCTGGAAAGACAATCTGCATTGTTGAGAATTGAGAAGGGAGCTTTATAGAAGGCCAAACCTGAGAGCAAGGTTGGAGGAAAGTAATTCCCTGTTTGAGAATGCTGTGAGTATATCTTAGCTACGTTTGGTTTATCGATTGGTTTCAAACACAAGTTTAAAAGAAACAACAACATAAACACAAGAACAAACTTCTCAAGCATACAAATCAGATTGGTCAAGCAGACAGAATAATTTCCTTATTCCATTGATCGTACGTATCACAATCACAATATTTTTATATTTTCATAAGACAATTAACAATTTTTGCCAAATTGACCCTTGAAGTCATCACTGCCTCATCAGAAATCCACCAATATGATCAGCTTTGAAGAGCAACATACATGCATTATACGCTATGATGTTTTTTTTTTTTTTACCACACCATTGCTTCTACTGTTTCCAGATATTAATTATCTCTCCAGCAATTACCTAATACCCTAGTATTTTACATATACAGCCTGTCTGAAATATTTTAAAAATATATGTTTAATAATTTTCATGAGAGCATATGAGAATGGTAATATACTCTTCATTTATCATATAGGGGTGTTGGTGTTAGCAACATTAGCAGTTTGCTGTGGTTCATTTACCCTTATTACCTGTTTAACAAGCAACAGCAATTACAGACCGCAAAACAGGTGAGGTTCTGATTTCTCTAATTTAAGTGAAAGCAATGCAGGCTCATGTTAGCAAACTTTCACAAATGTTTCAACTTTCACAACCTACTTTCTGACTGTTGATTGTCCGGCAGGTTTTAACTGAGGCTGAACTCCAAAACCCACATTGTTAAATTACATGTGAATTTTTTGTTTTTTTGTAGTACATGTAATAAATAGGTCTGTTGTTTGTGATCTATAAAGATTGCTGACCACATGCTGGGCAGTTGGCAAATGATATGGTTCTAATAATTGTAGTTAGAGTTAATAATGAGACAAAAGTATTTGAAAATTAAACATTATAATACAAAAAATATTCATAGAGCCCTTTATCAAATTAAAGATGCAGAGAAAATTATGAAAATAACTAAGGTGAAAAGCAAAAAGTTGCCCTATGAAAGATTGGTGACCTGTCTGGTGTTTACCCTGCTTTTCCCTCTAGACTGCTGGAGATAGACAATAGCTCCACAGTGACCCTAAAGGATAAGCAGAACAATATAAAAAGATGGATTGATGGAATGATGGATGGAAAGAAATGAATTATCATAAAGCATAAGAGGTCACCTTTGTCTCTTGATTACCCCCACCCCCACCCCGACCTGTGTCTGAAAACAGGTGCAAATGTATAAAACATAACCATACTCTGTGCTTTGTTGATTGGAGGGGGACAAAAAAAAAATATCTGTTGCGAAGACAATTATGCAGACTGACTTTCAGAACTATTAAACGAAATGCATGAAAATGAAAGGAAAGAAGGACTGACAACTAAGTATTATCAGGCTGAACCAAAATCAAAAAAGTACTAAAATCTTTTCACATAGAGATACTTGTAATTATTTCTAACGGTGATATCCAAATAAACCAATCAGTGTTTAATAATGTTAGAAGGAACATTTGTATTTATTAAGTAGTATTCTGGACTTCCACACAGTCTGTAGGATAAAGCAGTATTATTTTGTATAATGTTGATTTACTTCTGGTTCTGTGGGTATTTTGTATTTCTTGATTATTTATATTTTTTTGCCATTACACATTCACGTGTGTTATTGTAGGTTTCCTGTCAATACTCTGGCATCATGGACACTCGGGCATGTTTTCTGGCTGTATGCTTTTTTTAATGATTGTGTATCTTAAGGTTTTAAAACATCACAAATCTGGGTTTAACCAGTATGTAGGGAAGAGTTGTCAACGACGTAAAGCCCAAGCAAGGCCCCTTTATCTCTGAAGACTGACCATGCTGACCACATGCCACACCTATAAGCTAATCACCTCTATCTAAGGCCGGAAGCAATTCTTTGTACTTTTAGATATAGCTGATGTTACTCTTGTGGAGATTTTCTGGATGCCCCCAAAATGATAATTGCAATTATCTAAAATCTAAGAAAAAAAAAATTAAAATCAGACCAAAGAAAATTGCGACTTCTGAAGGTATATCGTTCTCTGCGGCAAGACTTATTGAGGGCCTATAGAAATTGCAGACAGACAGACAGACAGACAGACAGACAGACAGACAGCATTAGCACCATATGTCAAAAGGGTAGTAAAGCTTTTCTCAATAAAGATGTATTTGACAGCTGATGGAGCGTGATTTAAAAAAATCCTTTTTTTATTCTGGGCAAGACTGATGTAAATGTATAAATGGAAAACAAAATTGCAAACATGCCCCAAACACAGAAAAGACAGAAAAAAAATAATGGAATAGTGCTGCAAGTACTAGAAAATCTGTAAGTTATAAAAAACTGCATACTTCGTCAACATAACTAAAGTGTTCTATAACCACTAGGAAGAGACAATCACAAAGTCATATGGGATGACATTATGTGACAGAAACGCACATGCATGACGTTAGACATATCCAGCTCTACAAGCTTCCAAGAATTAACAACAAAATTCTCAAATCACATAAACATTTTTAAATAAGCAAGGACAGCTTAAACGGAAAAACAAATAAACAAAAGCTCAATCATGCCTGTCTTTACATAATGGAAAAATGAATGAAATTAAAGCCAGAACTAATTTCTTTTTTGCTAAAAATTTTATTTGTTCATGGCCCTGTAGTTCTGTTTTTTTATTTATTTATTTTATTTACATAATTTTCTCTTTTTATTTCTTTTTACTGAATTTCATACCAAATCAATTCATCAGAAGAGACAAAAAAAAAAGAAAAAATTGAACTAGCCGTGGGCTCTAAGAAATGATAATTCCAAGAAGATATAAGGTCACAAACTAAGGAAAGATATTTCTGCAGATATATTATCAACAAAGGTGCACAGTTTTAGATTGTTAAAACACTTTACAGTGCAGTATTTTATTGTTTATTTTTTAACTCTTCACTATTAT
>NW_015150654.1:440404-441451 GCF_000732505.1 Cyprinodon variegatus
GTGACCATTTTTTCTATATCTTTTTGCTGCTCTAAACACCAGAATTTCTCCATTGTGGGACAATAAAGGGATTTATTATTCTGTTCTATGAAACATGATCACATCTACATAATTATATTGCAACCTTATATTCCATATTTTAATTTCCAGTTCTATTTAAAATTCCAATAAGAAAGTTTTCCAAATTCATCGATATTTTACAACATAGGAAGTAACTACATAGTTACTTTGGGTAATTTAACTGCTCCATAATACTCTGGGGGCTCTAAATCAAACCAACACTAAGTAACTTTTCAAACTTCGTGGCCCAAGGAGGTCTGTATCACTTTTAATGGCTCTAAGAAACTCTGAGGAGGCCGGCAGAAATCCTGCAACACAAAACTTTTAAGTCCAGACTGGTTTGTACTGTAGCATACGTCCTTCCCCCTCTCCTCATTTATTATAAAGATGGAAATCAATGCTACTCTGAGAGACTGTAGAGGTGTATAAATTGTGCTGGGTGGATATTTGGGCAAAGCAGCACCTTCCTGCTAGGATGAGATTATGGTGGAGGGATGGCAGAGCAGGAATATGGTACAAAATCAAAGTTATGGGTAAGGCGGTTTTCCTTTTGAGAAACAGTACACCTTATATCCACTGGGGGAAGGCCAAAATCAACCACAACTGAAAGTGTCATGAAATGGGACAGATGGACCCAGTATTCAAGGTGAGACAGTCAGTAGGAAAGTTCAAAGCATGTATTAAATAAAAACCAACAAAACAATAGTGGAGCTGCTAGGATCTGTGGCTCGCGGCTGCTGCAGGAGGGGGGCGGGGCACCGTCCAATCTCTGAAACTCTGAGGGAGAAACGCAGGTAAGTGACCACGATCATCTGACAGAAGATGATGATGTCACTGAGCCACTTACCTGGTTTAACAGTTCAGTCCATCACCCTGGAAATTCAGCGGCAATCCAGCCGCTGGACTGATGACTTTACACGGCATGCGTCACCCAGAGTGTCCCCGGTGTTGCAGGAAGCCGATCCAGGCCAGGGATACAGAAACAGG
>NW_015150654.1:442403-447887 GCF_000732505.1 Cyprinodon variegatus
GCGTAAAGAGCCAAAAACCCAGAGGACTCAGCAGGGGAGGAACAGTGGATGATCAGGAGACAAGACAGACACAAAAATCTTCGTTCCACTGGCCGCCAGGATCCAGGACCTGAACATTGGAACAAACAGAACTGAACAGACTGAACAGAAAAGAACATCTAATGATCTGACCATGATAGCTGGAACTGAGCCCAATATTAGGGCAACTAGCAGGTGGATGAGATGAGTGATGATTAAGCAGGTGAAAGGCATGAGTGATTAAGGCCAGCTACCACAGCAGATCATGACAGAAAGTTCCTTAGAACTGCTTTAAATTTCCCTAGAAGTGTTTAATGAAATAAAGAAAATGCCAACAACTGAACATATTTGTCAATACCTACATTTGGAAATGCTAATTGAACCATTACAACAAATTGGACTGACATTGCATATGAATGCATGCATTTCAAAAACTGTTTTCTTTTTTACTATACACTATGACTTACCATGCTGTACAATGTAATGAGACCTTGATATATTTCTATTCAAATGAAGAATTATTTTGAAAATCTCACTCAAATCTAGTCTATCTGACCGTGTAAGATGACCACAGTAGCCTAATACATAACATTAAAATGAAGAGCTAATTTTGTAACTAGTTTTATAGCCACTTTTATTAGTTTGAACAACTCCAACAGTGCTTAGTACTGTTGAAGGCTCCATATATTTTCTCCCCCTGTACCTGGATTCTATCTGCCTGAAGCACCAGTGGTCTGCCCAGATACATCTATCTCACTCTAATTGTAGCAGGAGCTGATATAATGCTCTCCGCTGTCCTTGTCTGATCTAAGGTGTTTTAAAAGGTTGTTGTGACGTAAAAAACTTCTCACAGTTTTCCCACAAACACTAAGATTTTGTTTTGGCTGTTTGTGGAGCTCACTGACTGAGCAGCAGCAGCAGCAGAACTCTCTGGTTTGAATTACTTACTGACGCACAAGACGGAAGAAAAACTAGTTCCCACCAAAGCATGCATTTAGGGCATCTTTTTTTTTAAATGAATTTACAAACCCTTAAATGACTGTAGCATTGAAAGTATTGATAATTGGATTTGAGAATTGATTTTAGAGCCCAAAATTCTAGTTTCTTAAATGGTTCGTCCAGACTTCCCATAGCTATATCTGAGTCTTATCTAGTATCTGAGTAAATATCTAATGATAATGACAAAATATATATATAAATATTTTTTTTTTCTTTTTTATTATTGACTTTTACATTAATATTTAAAGTATTTCAAATTACATTACCGGTAATATGTGTTTTTTTTTTACATGTGCAATATACATACTTAATCTTTAATGACTAGTAAAGTGTCATTCCATTTTTAGTCGGATTGATGACATATTTCCGCCCTAGGGAGCAAAAATCTTTGCCCATTGACTTAAAGTTGTAAATGCGCAGTAGCTCCTCTGCAATACAAAGGCTTAGGAGAGCTGCGCCCCGAGCTGACAGGAAGTGTATTTGCTCACCACCTCCTGCCACAGCCTAGATGTTTTCTGGACAGGTCAAGTGGTGAAAGTTGGAGATGCATTGGAGAAAGAGAGAAATGGCACAAGAACCGTCCCTTTCATTCTTGGTAGGACTTAAAGCTACAGTGTGTAATAATTACAGGGATATACAGTCAGAAATGTAATAAATTATACATACAGTAATTATGTTATTTATCATCATCTACGAGCTCAGCCTCTTAACCTTAATATTTGTGTTGCCTTAGAATTCATTATTTATAATTACATAGGAGCGGGTCTCGCAGCCATGGAGGCAGACATCTTTGCGCTACGGCAGCACAGAGCCAACAAACTAGCGATTGCGAGATCGCCAAAACGTCACAACGATGTAGAAAAAATAACGGGTATATTTATTATCTTAAGTCTACATGAAATCTATACCCTACACAGACTAATGAAATACTATCTGTAAAATTATCTATGTAAACAAACCTCATCACTTGAGAAGGTAGGTGATGCGGACGTCGTGGAAGACATTTTGTCCCGTAACGCTCGCCGTACTGTTGGGGGGGAGGAGGGGGTGGGGGGGGGAGATGTTCATGTTGCTGCAGTCTGCAGTCTGACCGCTAGATGTCGCTAAAAGTTACACACTGTAGCTTTAAAGCACTTTTTAGAAAAGGCAAAGAAGATTGAACAATCTGGGATTCACATGGAAAATAACATAATATAGTGTACTTTTTCAAGATGTTTGTTAATTTCTATAGTTGCTCTTAAATAAATACATTCTCAGAAAATAAATAGTTAAAATATTTGCCACAAAGCCTCAGGGCAAGATTTATGTACAAAAAGTAATCATTTACATGAAATTATGTTTTGTGTTTATAAAGTGTTTTTATAGTTATTATTATTTTATTTTTTTTTTGGCATTTATATAAATGTACCGGTGTGATAACTTAATTTTGGTTTGATTGTTTTTTGGTATACAACTATTTTGAATTTATAGCCCCCCTTGGAGAAAACTCCACCAGCTGCCACTGCTCTCCACCTAATTAAATTCAATTAAATTCAACGTTTAAACAGATACTTTGTTTTTTTTTTCTTTATTTTATGAACTTTGAATAAAAGGTATCTGTATTTTGTTCCTTGAAATCACAGATGTGTTGTCAGCAAGTAAATGATTCCCTATTTACAACTCAGAGTATTAAGCTGTTAGCAATCAGAACAATGATGTGAAATAAGTTTTGCAATATATATTTGTTTTTAGCATTAGTTGTCAGAGGTTTGTCCAGCACCCTCAGGGGTTTGTTGTGGAAAAAGGCTACATAGAAGTTTTATGACTGATACATCAATACAGTGTGATGTCCAATCTCAGACCCCACAGTTTGCTATCCAGACACATGGGGAAACAGTAATTTTTTGTGTTGAGTTATTCTGTTCTTACATTAAGCCCACAGAGGCAGAAAGGATAGAAAAAGTCAGACACACTCTGAAACTTTTTCAAACCAAACTATAAAAGCTTTTCAAGTTGGCTTTTCTTAGAAATAATATCAGAGTTGACTTGATGAAGAATGCAACACAGACCTTTGAATAAAAAGCAGGACAGAAGCTTTGGTAAAACAAAAGTAAAGAAAGGGTATGTCTGATGATAAGCAAAGAAAATCCAGTTCTTTAAGTACATACTCAGGAAGATAACAACTAGAGTAAATAGATGCCTAATAAGCCAGGCCAGCCAAATGACCACAGTACAGCCTGATGAGCTTATACACTGAGTCAGCCCTTCTGTAGTCGCACCTGAAAATTTATTTTTCACCTTTCTTTTTCATTGATTTAAATAGAGACATAAGATCTTTCAAAGTTGCCAAATTTGAATTGTTTTATGGGAGGTAACAGGAATTAATGAGAACCCCTAGTATACTTTTGATATAACTGAAAATAATCCTGTGTCAGATACCAATTTGTTAACCTCAACAGTTATGTAAAGTCTTTTTTTTCAGGATAAACTTAATTAAAACCACTGGCAAGTACACTTCAGCATTTCCTAAATTATAAGCACTTTACTTACAGCAGGGGTCTTCAGGAGGCACTCTCTACACATAATGTGCTTATTTCATGAAAAAGAAGCAACATTTTTGAGCAAAAAGATCAAAAGTATTAAACCAACCTGTCTTTGAGTGTCAGTTTGAATCTCAAACCAGAGGAGATAGAGAAATTTTATAGGCCTACATTAAAAAAAATCCCCATGTCCCCTAGGGGGCTCCGTATAATGAGAACTATGTCTAAAGAAAAGAAAAAACAGCAATGAACACTTTGGGACAGTTTAGATGCATAAAAATAATTCAGGGCTGTCCCTCCCCGGGTGTTGCTCAACCCTGACAGCTGGGTGACGAGGAGGCTACTTGACTTTTGGTTGCTAAGAAAACAATTACAGCTATTTAGTTTTAGTAACACTCAAAAAAATTGCAGTAAGCCATGGAGTGTAAACTAAAGAGGTGTACAGTGAATGCTATTTTACCCCAAAGACATGATTTTTTTTCACTTATTCTGTATCTAAGAAAAGTGGTCATCTCAGACTAGCTCTTGTTTAGTGTTAACAACACATTCTTTCCAACCGAAAATGCCTCAGCTTTGATTCTGTTTTATTTTGTAAAATGAAGTCAAGGCTCAAACATTTTCCTATTTTTTATTTGTTATTGTGGTTTGAATACAGATTATGTTAATTAGTCTGTTTTCAGACAGAAGCAGCAAAATATTGCTGTCAATTTCTTGTGAAAGCGGAGTGCAATTTCAGGTATCCTTCTTCTGTTCCTTTATGTGACAAAATGGGAAAAGGTCAGCATGTAATTGTGAAGAACAGGTGCTCTAAAGCTACATTCAAAAGCCTAGGCATAGTGGAATATTTTGGATGATTTGCTGAATCCAGTGGCAACATTTCATGTTGTTCATGATAATGTTTTATTGTATCTGAGTTGTTTGGTGTGAATAACGTCACACATTTTGAAGTAGGTGGCAGTTTTGAGGTTCTTTCTTTATGATGCTGTCACTCTTCTTTTATCTCCTGTTGTCTGGGCTTAATATTTATTCAAACATTTTTATTTTTTTTTGTATCTTGCTGTTGTTTTATTAACAACCCTCCCCCATGCTTAAAAAAAGAAAAAGTACACAATGTGGTATTGTTGTATTGTTAAAACTAAAATCTGGACCCTAGATGAAAGGCAGATCAGGAAAAAAGACAACAAACAAAACTACAGATCAACCGAGAAACAATTCTAATAGGAATTAAAGAAAGAAATCCAAATTTAGTGAAATTGTATTCGAGGAGGCTGTTTACTTAATATAAAAAAGTTGTTTGTCATATTTTAAGTTGTAAACAAGAGCAGAAATATCTAACTTTGCCCCATCGTAGGCCATAAAGAACAGACCTTAAATTGACATACTGTATGCACTTCTTTTACACTACCTATTTGTTACACGAATCTGTTACTAGATATTGTCTACACTTCTAATAAAGTCATATACATTCTTTAGAGAATTGATACATTTAATAATGTATGTCATATATTTCCTCAATTTTCATGATCTTGGTGCTAAAGACTGATTACTCATTTCATTCTCCAGCCTATCGCTGCCCAGTTCTCACTACCGTTCATCAGAGATGGGAAGTAACGAAGTACAAATACTTTGTTACTGTACTCAAGTAGATTTTTCTGATATATTTACTTTACTTTACTACTTAATTTTATGGCGACTTTTTACTTCTACTCCTTACATTTTTACACAAATATCTGTATTTTCTACTCCTTACATTTTAAAAAATTGGCTCGTTACTTTAGTTTTGAATAATTTCAATGGAGTTACCGTTATTATTTTTCACGTCATCAATACCAAATTCAATCTAATTGGATGGGAATCTACGTTGCATTTGACGCGCCACTGCATCCGAAGAAGATGTCCGAGCCACCTCAGCTGACTCCTCTCGATGTGGAGGAGAGCCGGCTCTACA
>NW_015150654.1:448724-452199 GCF_000732505.1 Cyprinodon variegatus
TGCATTGAGATGCTGTGACGTGATTGGCTGGTCATAAATTTGTATTAACAAGCAGTTCGACAAGTCTTCCTAGTAAAGTGACCGGTGAGTGTAGGTCTATCAGATACTCACTTATAGAAAGAAGATGTCAATCCGCCTCTACTTCTCTAGTTAGAGGATTCAGCTTGTTGTGAAGGCCTTGGTAACACAAACTATTATCAAAGACACATTAATTATTTCCTTTGCTTTGATAAATATCACACCAAAGAATTTTAGAAACAAGAGGTAGTTCAAATTATTAGATTATTGGCAGTCAGAAGATTGTCACATTTTTAAATTGGTAAGGGGCTAAGAGTTGATGAGAACAAAAAAAAACAAATGATATGCAAAATTATTAAACCATTACAGTAAGAGTGGTATTTACTGTTAGTAGAACTAGCACCTTCTGTTACTGCAAAAATAATATCCCTGAAGCAACAGCAGTTACATAATCTCTTTCCTAAAATAGCATAGCCTAATACACATAGGCCTACTGTAAGAGTTTTCTAAAAAATGAAAATTTAAATCCAAGAAGCCTTTTTAGAAATCATGCTTTATGTGAAAATATGCTGTGTCCTCGTTTGCTCCACTAGAGATGCCTGTTCAGCATGCAGACGAAGAATCTATTTGAGTGTGACATAGACACAAGCGGACAAGGTGTAATCCGTAGATAAACACTGACAAGAACCAGGTAAACAGGAAGCCAGCAGGAGTAAAAAAAAATGGCTGCACCTACAAAACACACTGCAGGCCAGCTAAGGCAAACAAGCCAGCTGGAGAGAGCAGCACAGCTTCATTTACATTACATTTTACAATCGCTGCTTGATTGATGCTGAGAAGCTGCTTTCAGGATAACATAAAGGCAAACTCTGTGATAGGATAAAAGGCATATTTTTACAAAAAGCATGCTTGCAATAGCAACATTTGATTTATAACTTGACAACCTATCAGAGCCAAAGCTATACATATTTAAATATGTACAGTTCCACCAATACTTACACTATACTACACTCCAAGGTAGGCTACTTGGGAAGCTTTACAAACAGACAGCTGTCTGTCATAAACAGTCTCATCCATTGCATTTTTAAATCATCACAGAAGACATAACCTTTTTATCCATGGTTTCCTGGTGCTTGATTGAATCCATCATTTCCTAAATGTTGCTTTTCCCAGGAGAGGTAAGGCAGCTCCAGAGAATAACCGTGCTGCACAGTATACACCAGAGGTCACGGATTAGCAGACCGGGATCTGGATCCAGACCCACCTGCTGGCTAATCCCAACCCAACCTGATTTAAAACATTCATAAATTACCACATGTTTTCCGGCGACAGGGTCTAACTTCACTTGCGCTGTTTCTCCTGTTAATATGGTAAAGCCATACAGAGCGTCGGGGACCAGGCAAACTAGCCAATGAGCTGCTGTCAGTCTGGGTTGCTGGTGCTGCTACTTTTAGAGACAAAAGGCCAACCTGTGGAGAGCCGGGCGATGGGAAAGAAGGAAAGGATGAGAAAAAGAGAGCAGAGAAAGTGTGGACTGCTGGAATAACTGGTGACAGAAAAGTGAAATGGCGTGTTCAAAGGTGACCCTGCACATTTTGAGTATGTTTGGCTCAACCTGCTGCTGTGAAGCAGGATTCTTCACCATGAACAGAATCAAAATTAAATATGGATCCAGGCTCAAAATGAGCACCTTGATATGTGTGGCTTTGTCTCCATTCAAACCGAGGTTTAAAGCCTTGCAGGACAGCCTAAAGCCCACTTCTCTCATTAAGCCTTAAAAAATAAAGTAAAAAAAATAACAAACGGTCAGTTCTTATAAAATTTGTGAGTCAGGAAATTGTCTATATACTTAACTGAATGATATATGTTCTCTACTTCAAAATGGAAAAATATTCTTTTTTTTTTATATTTTTTTTATTTAAAAATTCAATGTATAACATGGATGCATAAACACCTCATTTTATTTCAGTGTTAAATTCTGTTTAAAGTAACAGAATATAATTAAAAATGTCTGATTTTCTTTATTCGGATCCCGCTGATTTTTAATTGGTTAGCCCTGGTATACATGGTTTCTTTTCAGCATATGCTTCGATTTTCCCTCTCCAGACATTCTGTTGATGTTTACGTCAAAAAATTCCAAGATTTGATTAGTCATTGCTCAAAACAGGCTTCCAAACATCTTAAGTTTATTCATATAGATGGGTTAGTGGCTTTCTATATCCTCAACTTAAAGCATGGAGAACTTTTAGCGTATAGCATGTGCTTTACTCTGAACAGCGTAACAACAGCTACTATTCTCTTCCTAGTGAGTTGACCACATGTTTCCTTGGAAACAGTGAATAACTTCACACTTGCAAACTAGGATCCTCTCTGACTCCAGGAATTTTCAATGACAGCTACATTACACTATGGGAAGGAAAATTCTAAGTTCAACTTAAAGTCTTGAAAACCTTCGATTGTGTCTTTCAGTGGTTTCTATTAAGACCTTTTTGAAATGTTTCCATCTCATCCAATCAGGGCTTTATGTATTAGACAGAATCTAGGTAGCTCTCGCCTGCCACACGCTAACTGAGGAGGGATTAAACAGAGGACTTTGGTTGTATATTTGCAGGCATTAAAAAAGCTGTTCAGATAAATATAAATTGGGGAATAATAAATTAACTCTTTTTGTCATTTCTTTTTTTTCTAAAAGCACAAAATATTTTTTTTTGTCCCAGACTATTTTAATTTTTCACTAACTGCAATTTAGACTCGATAATCTAAACAGCTCACGCCTGAGGGATTAACTTCCTTATCATATCTCTGCTCCCATACTGCCAGGTTGCAAATCCTCTTTATTTTCATGATCAAGATTTGAGTAAAGTTACCAACTTAATAGTTAATTGTTTTCTATTATATTAGGAGTAAAGCAACCATTTGGTACAACTGACTTGGACAGTGAAGCATGCAGCTTTGCTGACACATAGAGACAGCACTACTTCGTCTTATCTGCAATTGTGGAGCACTACGTAACTTCAGCCTGGCTAAAATTGTGTACATGGGAGCTGAATGAGTTGAAGATGTCTTTTTGGCTGTTAACAAGCCCCATGAATTATATATTAAGGTATGCAAACAGATTCATAATGGTAAAAAGGTATTTTTTAACATAAGTCAGACCCAGAAGTAGAACAAGGAAGCAGCAGTTGGTTTCTGAAAGGTACCATAGAGATAGTTTCAGCTTATATCAAAAGCCAAATTTCTGCAGTGTTAATCTGTCCTGTTATAGCTTCTCAACTGCATTGGAGCATCTGTGACTTTTATGTTTTCGTATAATTTTGGTTATGTAAGATTCTTCTAGGATGCATTTTTGTTAATTAAGATAAAAAAAAAACAGAAAAGATAAGCTACTGTTAAAGAAAAATTATTATTTTTAGTTTTTAATACAGTTAATCTTATGGCATGTGTAAAAGGTATGTTG
>NW_015150654.1:452805-455749 GCF_000732505.1 Cyprinodon variegatus
GAGAGAGAGCCAAACTTTTTTCCAAAGTTCACTTTTTAGAAATTTCTTCCTTAACACTACTAATAATGCAAAATGAAAATTAGCATAATGTTAAACCTTAGTTGTCTGTATCTTTTCAGTGTAAGTGATGTACATGTTTAATTTTCCAGATCTCGTAATGCCAATGTGGATTCTGTTTGTAATTGTTATTATTGCTGTTATTGGTAGTAGTAATTCTTTTATTAGAAGTATTATAAGGAAAATATATGTGGAATGGTATTATTAGCAGGCGTATTCTTAGATGAGAGTTGACTGGAAAAAGATTGAGAGAGAAATTGTTTGAATCAAGTCACCTTCATGTAACAGAATGAAACTCCGGTGCGGAAGTGAGTATGGGTAAAGAGCTTTAAAAACTGATTATCACGGACCAAAATGAAGAGGGCTGAAAATTAGGTGGTGTAAATTACATCAAATGTCACTCATATTTGCCTGAGAAAAATATCTAAAAACATAAACACATGTCCTTCACTACTATTATGATGATACCCTAATTGTAATCCAAACCAAGAAAAAATAAGTGTATTGGGAAAGGTCAGACCAGCTGTATATTCTACACTTAAGATTTGCTTAGATAAACTCTTGTTGCCAAGATGGCTGACCTTGTTCCATTCATGGCTGTCTAACCACAAATAAAATTGTAATTTTGCCTTATCTCCTCATTTACCTGAATATTTCAAACCATGACAAAAGACAGAGGAGGATCCATTCCACCTATCCTGGCTGTAATTATGAAGAGTGACAAAAGGCAAATGCATGGCACTAAAATGCAAAGTTTATTTTCTTTAGATGTTACTTTTATACTCTTATGCTTTTTTTCTCTCTTATAAGTCAACAGAGCCTCAACCAAAAGTGAAGATAACCTAACCCCTAGAATTCTTGAGAGCCTAGAAAAGAGAATATCTGCCTAAAAGACCACCCTGCTTCAAAAAACCAAATTGATAACAAGTGGCTACTGTAATGTTTTGTTGTTCAGTGGGAATCTCAATGACTTAATTAGTTAAGTGTCTGCTGCCCTAATCAATATATATTTTTTAGGTTTTAGTTTTTATTTCTTTTATTTGTTTGTATCCTCTTTGATTTGAGAAGACTTAGATCAAGTGCAGCAGGGGATTTGTGTAGAACAAATTAGTCTTATCATAGATAACCATCCACTGAGTGAGAAATAAGGTCAGGCCTTAGGCCACGAGGACACAAGAGTTCTTTTCTTGGCAAGAAACTGCCAAATTTACAACTATTAGAACTAAAAAATGTCAAGGGGATTAATTGCTGGAGCAGAGCTTTAAAGAAGCATGGCTCTTAGAAAAAGATACAAAGACACAGCATCTCAGCTCTAACTTGGCTGGTTAATTGTGTTTTTTTGACACTGCATGAGAAGCACTGAGGGCAGATTTGTGTTTATGGTCTGAGGTTCTGTTGAGTTTTCTGAATTGTAAATAAGAATGCAGTGCTGGAGGCAGAGTGATGCGGAATGTGTTAACTTAATCTAGTGTTTTTCTTGGGAGAAACTAAAATAGGATTAGAATAAAGTATCAACAAAAGAAATGAAAGATAAACTAGAAAGGTTGCTTTTATCTTGGTTAATCACTTCACATTTTTAAGACATCATACTGTATATTGCCATAAATACTGACCCATGTGCCAGCCACTTGGTGTATATTGTTGCACTTTATTTTACATTATTCTTATAAAAAGCGTTTGGCTCTGTAGTTGGAGCAGCTCTGCCTGTGTTTCACTGGAAAAGTTTCGGCTGCAGCAGAAAAAATGTAACGCATTGCAATGCAAAGAGGTAGCAAGCATAGTAATCAGCGGACTTCTAGAATGATTTAGTTATACCATTTGAAATTACAGTTCTGATGGACACATTTTCTGTTGAGGTTAATTGAAGATGACTTTGACACAACAGATGTAAAGCTCCTGCATGCAGGCAAGCAATATAAAAACTAATCTAGGGCCTTAACAAGGTCAAAGCAACACAATGCCTCACATCCATTATATACAGTAAACAAGAACATGGGATGCTATGTGAAATATTAATGGCACACAAAATGACAGACTGTTGAAACTCTGTGTTCTCAGACTGTAGATGACTAACCAGTAATACAATTACAAAGGAGGAGCTTCACAGTAGGGATCTTGATCTCATGGATCCCCAAATTAAACCTCCCAGGACCCACTCCCAATCCACTCCCAATCCTCTTTCCCACTGCAACCACCAGTGCAGCATAGGAAGGAAAAACTTTTTGAATGTCCATTTGCTTGCAAACAGGTTTCATTCTTTAAACGTGTGTTAAAAAACTAGTATGGTCTGTTTTCTCCATTGTGATGAAGTAGGTAGCCAGAAACACCCTGTCTTGTAGAAATATTTACAGGAAAGAGATTAATCAAAGATCCAGTAGAGAAAAGATTTTAAATCATTGTGATTTGCTTTCTCCTTCAAAGTCCCAGAGGCAAGACCAGCACATGAGTCACCTGTTGCATCTGCAATTGTGCAAAGGTCTCTTTTGCTAGACAAAAGCCAGATCGAGTTCTGCCTCCTAAGTCATACTGCCAAGAGGTCAGCAAGATGAGCAAGTCTGAAAAGCTAACATCAGACCACATATAGACCTGGTAACTACACTTCCCGTTGGAAATTCATCCTACATCAACAGTTCACATGAAAGTAGGAGGTTTAGAAATCAGGTTTGGAAAATTGGGGAAAGTTGGTTTAACGTAAAGATTTTTTTATTTCATTGGGGTTTAAAATGTTTTTATCCTTTCTTCCTACTAGAAGAGCTACAGTATGTACGAGTGAGAAGCATGAAACATCTCTGATTGACTAAACGAGGCACTCGATTGTTGTCGATTGCTGTCAAGTCCATGAGTCACTGCAATCAGTATCCTTTCTTTAGATTGAACCAATCTGAAT
>NW_015150654.1:456178-459690 GCF_000732505.1 Cyprinodon variegatus
ATGGTGCTATATTATTAAACTGAATTGAATTCAAGGTATACAACAGAGGGCCCACAGAGCCAATGCTGGGTCAGGTACAAGACTGGATCGTTGAGCACCAAGTCAGGATGTGAGGTATCTTTGGAAGAGGCCTGCGAACGGCTGCTGGCAGCTAATGGTTAACGAAAACATCAGCATGACCAACAGGTGAGAAATTCACCTTTGGCATTGGGCCAGATGGTGCACTCGAAGGACCTTAGTGGGAAAAAAATCGCAAAAAAAATCAAAACCTCTGCAGAGTAGTGGTGCTTGAGGTTGTGAAGGCCCCAGCCAGGTAAGGAGCCGTTTAAACAGTGGCTCCTGCAAATGACCTGTAACAAGCTTAAGGTGGTGGTTTTTCCTGAAATAGCCTCTTCCAGTGACGACAATCTGTCTGTTTTTGTTCCTGGAGCACCTATTTTCCCCCTGCAGCTTTTCCTTCTGTTTTAGGTACCACTCCCCGCTCAGTGCCACCACCCTAATTGAATCCAAAGAGTATTTACCTATAGAGGACCAGCTCTGCCATATTTAAAAATAAATACATAAATAAATAAATACTCAATAAATAAATAAGCATAAGATTAATTGCCCCCAAAAATACAATAAATAAATAAATGTAGGTAGAAATTAAATTATACAGTGGGACATAAATTTATATATTCTTTATTTATTCGCCTTTGTAACAGTTACCTTATTCATTTATTGCCTGTTATATTCTTCAACTTTTTTTCATTTATTACTTATTTTTTTAAACATGTATTTATGTGCATGGTATAATATTTTGTTTTGTTTTATTCTTCCTTTGTATTTTTTTTACCCCCTTTATTTCTTCAACACTATTTATTTCTGCCTGTTGTTTTTACATTTCTGTATGCATTTCTGCCTCATTATGCAAATGAGGAATGGTGTGTTTTAGAGGGTAAACTTCTGCCCATTGGTTGGTGGCTCTTCTTAGTTCACAGACCTCAGAGTATTAAGTTAAAAGTTCTGTTTTCTGTTGCTGTTGTTCAATAAAAGTAAGTTTTAAGATCATTACAGGTGAGAACATTATATTTTTAAGTGTCACTATATGGCCCATTTACTGATTTTATGCGTAACTTAAAAAAAAAAAGTGGCTGATAAAGTTGAATTCTATTTAACTTTAAATGTAAATTGACAAGAAGCTGTGTATAAATATAAACTAATTTGCATACTGAAAATTATTTAAGACAATTAAATATGGCACAATATAGTTTATATTACATATAGTTTAGAATTTGAAATATTTTCTCAAGAAAATACATTTCAAAGGACTTTTAATTTTATTGACCACATGTGATACAGGCAGCAGAAGCAGCTAGTTTACATGCAAAATCTATGGTTGATGCACATCAAGACAGAGCAAAAGGTGTTATAGTGTGTTTCGAGCAGCAGGAGCAGGGCATTTTGAAGGGTCGAAATAGCTGAAGCAGCCCCTAATAAGCTTCTGAAAATTTGCGGCGCATCACGTGCTTCAGAAGCAGCAGCTGCTGGAGTTGGAGAAATTGAACTTTTGCTGCTTGACGTGCCACATCAAGCAATTAGAGAAGCTGATCAGGGAGCTGGCAGGGAGACAGATACAGCACTGCTGATGCGGAGCGGTATTATTACTCCCCTGAAACAGTTTATTGATGCCTAAATTGACTTAAAGGTAGAAACCTGCAGGCAAAACATGTTCACTTTTATTTTCCTGGTGCCTGCAGTTTGGATTACTTACATGAAAAACGCCTTCCAGCCACCGCTAACAGTAGCGGAAAACCCCCAAGAGGCAAAAGGGTCAGAGGCTGCCGTTTGAAGGTTATTTTCAGTGACAGAGCACCGCCGGTGTACGGGGGTTTTCTGCTGGTCCAACAAAGAAATAATATTTAAAGGCAGGTTGGTAAATCTTGATGAACAGATGACGTTTTCAGGTGTACTTTCTCACTTAAAAACATATTAAAAACTAGTTTTACCCACTTATAACAGCAAATATGCTAAAGCCGCTTTCTGCCATTGAACACAGGAGCAGCAGAAGCATCAGAGGCATCTGGACACACTTTACTGGACACGCTTCAAAAGCGTCAAAGATGCACTTCAGACACGTCAGACCTTAATATGCACAAGCATCAAAAATGAAGCAGCAGAAGCTGGTTTGCTGTTTCCAGAGCTTGCAGTCTGAACATAGCATAACACCAGCTCCTTACAGCAGACTGTGATTTATGTTTGGGTTATTGAATCTCTATGTTTGGTATAAAAGTGCTTTAGACTTAGACTTGTATTGTCATTTTGTATACACAGTGTATACAAAACAAAACTTTTTTTGTATGAAATTTAGTTTTGTATAGGCTGTGTATACAAAAAAAAGTTTTGTTTTGTACAGCCTTCAGACAGAGAGTAAGCGGCAGCTTAGTAGGAAAATTAACATTTCCATTCCATAAAGTGCAGCAGTAATCAGACGTAAACTGTGTGGGAGAAAAAACATGGTGCAAAAAGACACATTGATATGGAAGTTCAGATCATAAATATATATGGTGCAAATAAGCAGTATTTAGGTTTGGTGTTATCAGTGTGATGCAGTCTGTGACATGATTTACAGTTTGTTCAAAAGTTCAGCAGTCTGATTGCTGTGAGGAAAAAGCTGTTGCAGAATCTGATGGTCCTGCATCGAATGCTGTGAAGTCCTTCCCAGAGGGCAGCAGAGAGAACAGTCCATAGTGCCGCGGTTCTCAAAGTGTGTGGCGCGACCCACTGGTGGGGAATTGAGACGTGACAGGTGGGGCGCGCCAAGTTCCGGTGTGTGTGTGTGTGTGTCGTGTCACTATAAATGTAGAACATGTGAGAGCAAACTGTCCTTATCGCTGTATGTTGCCGCTTTTTAGACCAATCAAACCCACAAAGTAATCCTTACTAGCCTACATGCAGTCTAATTAAAAGAACATTAGATATGAGAAAAATTTCACCTGGAACTGAAGTGCCAAAATAATGATTGACGTGACGTCGGCATATTATTTGTAACGGAATAAACTTTCGCGCTCCAGTGTGGCCAACTCAGCCAGCGACTCATCCAGCGACTCTTTTTCAAAAAAGCGACTAGCGACAAATTAGCGACTTTTGGAGACTCTTACGTGAAAGCACGTATCGTTCCTTTTCTTTTCCTCCAGCGGCAGGTGCTGCCGTGGGGCGCCTCCTCCGTCCCCACCCCGTTCTCTCCCGCTATCACAGGAGTCCCTCTCAGCGCTGCAGTCAGAGACACAGCATGTTTACCCTCAGCGTCCAGACTGCAAATGAAGCGCACATGCGCCGGGATTGACGGCACAGGTTGATCATAAATAACTGAATTTGAAATATTTTATCTTAAATAAATAGGACCAGTTTGTTGACATGACGTCTGACTCCACCCTGAGGCTAAGGTTTAAAGCTCAGACTAATAGTGAATTCTGGTTTGGAGTGGAGAGGGAGTATCCACTCATCGGGCAGAGTGCATTCTTCTTCCCTTT
>NW_015150654.1:460127-463657 GCF_000732505.1 Cyprinodon variegatus
TGAAAATTCCCCCTTGTCCAAAGTGGGGAATGACAGAAAAAGTTTGAGAACCACTGCCATAGTGGGAGTTTAAGGGTCATTGAGGATGTTACAGGTTCAGACACGCAGAGCTGGAATGATGCCTTTTATGGTTGGAAGAGGAGCCCAGATGATCCTATCTGCTGTTCTCACCACTCATCTCATGTCCTTCCAGTCTGAGGTGCTGCAGCCACCACACAGTGAGACAGCTGGTCAGAACACTCTCTATGGTGCTTCTGTGAAAGGTGGTGAGGATGGGTTGGGGCAGGTGGGCTCTCCTCATCCTCTTCAGGAAGTACATATGCTTTTGTGCCTTTTTGACCAGTGAGGTGGTGTTTATATTCCAAGTGAGGGTGTATGTGATGTGCACCCCCAGGAATTTGGTGCTGCTGACCACCTCTACAGCTGAGCTGTTGATGACCAGTGGAGCGTGGTTAGGGTGGTTCTTCCTGAAGTCCAGGATAATCTCCTTTGTCTTCTCAACATTCAGGATCAGGCCGTTATCTCTGCACCAGCCCTGCACCTCCTATCTGTATCCTGTAATATTAAACAGAACCAGAAAATCTCCATTTAACTCCATTTTTTGTTCTTTTCTCCCTTCGTTAAAGATATGAAACATTACTACTGTTTTTAGTTGATTGCTCCCCAGCACATTGCCAGAGCTAATATTTTGATTGCTCTTTTGCAAAGTCACATGGTACCAATTATCTTATGCTAATTATGTTCCTCTTAAATGTAGTATATAAGGAGTAAATAGCAGCTATTTAAATCAAACACTAATCAAAAGGACACAGATAAGTAGCTTTAGTAATAAACAGAATAAAGTACATCTATGCAACGCAACATTGGGCTTTTCCATTATGAACAGTAAAGAGAGGAAGCACTGGAGCCTGTAAGGTTCAAGGCAACTTTGCTGAGAGGCAGTGAGACTTGAAGTGGCAAGAGTCTGAACTAATTTGATGGGTTTCAGTTCTGCCCAGGTGTCACCTATCACCTTCACCTTCTTTTTCTCAGTTCTCACTCCCCCACAAGAAGCCATTGATTGCCAACCAAAGCCATGCACCAAACAGGCCCAACGGTAAGAGCCACTGACAGGTGGAGTGAATCCTATTGATTATCTAATTATAGTGACACCTGTCAAGGGATGAAACCAGGCTACAAGTGAACAGCTGCTGCAGCCCGTGTGCTGGAAGCTCAAACAATGGGTAAGTAAGGGTTTGAATGATTTAGACAAATCAACATTGTAGGGGGTTTGACAACTGGAACAGCGTGTCCACGAAGAGGCAGATGATGACTGACTATGGCTCATCAATACATGTTCAGTGAAGCCACTGTGGCACCATTTTTTTTTATCTTTCCAGGGGCTTACCTTAGAACACCTAAAAATGTGTATTACACTGGTATCTTTTGTGGGAAATAAAGTTGTGACATCAAGTTATTGTGTTATTTATGATAAAGCCCCAGACTTTGTGTATTGCAATGACATATTGGATGTCCTCAATATTCCCCTATTGTAGAGCATGACATGTGGTGAAATCAATGCTTCAGTTTTTTCTTTTTTTCACTCTTGATGGAGGTTTAATTCTATTCATTACATTCTAAGAATGCCCCATAGTGGTAAAATAAACATTAGCTAAAATAGTTAGCTCAAAACATAACCATTGAAACGACTTCAAGCTTTTTCTGCATCAGAAAGAATTGGTACAGGGGCGTGCAGGTGGCGCAGTGGATAGTGCACGTCACCCATGTACGAAGGCCTAAAGGCTGATTTATACTTGAATGCAGAGACGTCCCCTCCCCCTCCGCAGACACTCTGCTTTACTTCTCCCAAATTGTAGTTGACCGCAGACAGTGCCGCAGACAGGAGGCCTCTGATTTAATCAAATCTACATCCGCTCTACTCATGCGTATCTCCTGTTTAGTACCTTACGGGCTTGCTTTGTTTGTATGACTGCAATTGCGGAAAATGACTCGTGAAGTTGGACCAGCTAGAAAAGCGAGGTGCGTGAGAAGGTTGGACCCATTTTCCACCTGGATCTCCCCTCTTTTTCACCCCTCTTTTGTCAGACAAACTTGCCCCCACTTCCTCACCACCTTGGCCGTATCTAGACCCACAGCTAGTTTGTGATTTTCCCCTTTTGCGTTGTGGCGTGGAATAAACGTAGCACAGACCACGGTTCAATACTGAGTAAAAATCAAAAAGTCTGCATCATACCTGTCGACATATTTCCTGCGACACACTACTGCAGGAGTATAATCAGCCCTATAGTTCTCTAATCTTTAATAATCAGGTTATTAGCAGGACTCTGAAGAACCAGACTGCAGGTGGAGGAGGTAATTCAGACACTGAGTTCATGTGTGGAAGCAGAGACACATCTGGAAGGTGCAGGACAGGGGCCCTTGAGAGCCGGATTTGAGGAAACCTGTGCTACATTAACAAGACGTGTAGAAAGGAAGCTGTAGGTTATAATTATCTAAAATTATGGGCATGATAAACAACCTTTACACTTTATATAATTAATTTTATTAAGTTGGAGTAAAGACTACTATCACTGTTGCATACACTGCAGTGTATGATGACCAAAATACTTGGGGTCAAACGTCTAGCAACCGTGCCTGATGAGGAATCCCAGACTATAGGATCTATCAAGCTAACTTAAGCCAATCTGACACTTTATAAAGTTTAACAAGAGCACGCTTTTTAAGGGTAAACAAAAGAAAAAGCACCAGACAGTGGCAGTAACACAACATATTTTTGCACCTAATAATAAAAAAGAGGGAGAAGAAACTGAAAAAAAAAAATCTAAAACCACTGTGTCCATGCTACTTATTTTTTCTTTATTATTGATGTTGGTGAGGGGTTTGTGATTGGGTCAGCAAACACATTAATCTAAGATATCCAGACACATCTGAGGTGGGGTCTATCCCTCTTACAGACTTAGGCTGCATTCAGTCCAAATGGTGGTGTTTGCGCTGATTTCTGCAAACACCACGGAAAATTCCCCACTTTGATTTTCAGATAGTGTTCACATCCTGGACGTCATCAAATAAGAGGAGCTTCAGCTGCGTAAGGCTGCCACCCCACTCACATAAAAAATCTCAGCAAATAGACTGTATGGTTGGTGATACCAGGTATTCGAAAACAAAGAATGGAATAAAGATCATGTGTGCTACTTTGGTCTCAGAGATATTAAACAACATTTTTGTCATGATGCGTGGTTGGTTTGCTAGCCCAAGGATGCAGAACTCACAGACTCAGAGGCAGGGTAAAGTCCAATATTTATTTATGAACACTGGTAATCTGCCCTGGAAGGCAGAGAGGACAGAAAACAGGTTAAACTCAGGGATCAAAAACTAAACTGAAAACTCACGGGTTCGCTGGTTCAGGCAGGCAGAGTAACACAGGAAACGGACATGGCAAGGCGTGGCAAAACGTGGCTAACATGGCTAAGACATGCTACATGGCTTGGGAACACATGGCTAGGAAACACAAGGCTGAACATGGCTGTGGG
>NW_015150654.1:464574-469629 GCF_000732505.1 Cyprinodon variegatus
TGCTCAGGAGCAGACAGGATCAGGTGCAGACAGGCAGGCTCAGTGGAAGAGGGTAGCCGAGACAAGATGTGGAACTGGAACTTGAAGAAGGACTTTAAACTGGTCTCCTCCCTGGAGCCAGGCTTACTGGATAAAAACTGAACCTCCCCACATAATGAGCCAAAAACCCTGTGGACTCAGCGGGGAAGGAACAGTGGACGATCAGGAGAAGAGACAAACACTAAAACCCTCTTTCCACTGGCTGCTAGGATCCAGGACATGAACCATGAACTAAAACTGAACAGACAGACTAACAGAAAGACAAGTAATGATCTGGCCCTGAATGCTCTTGCTGAACTGAATATAAACCAGAGGAAACAGGTGAGGGGAATAAATTATAATTGAGGCAGGGAGGGAAAAGGGCAGGTGAGAGGAATCACTAATTAGGGAGGAGCAAACAGGCCAGATCATGACAAGTACCTCCTTGTAAATCACACATGCAGAGAGAACAAATTCAGAGAAGTGGGCAGCAATAGACCAGAGGCTGGAGGTCAGAGAGGACAATGTCTTTCTGGAGCTAAATTAAAACGACTTTTTTAAAGTCGCCTAAAACATCTACAGAGCATTCATTATTTCTACCTTTGTTAACATTATTTTCACTATATTCCGTTTTAACTGAGAAAAGCTTCACCTACTACACCTACTATCTACTTCTTTAACCTACTTCACAACTTCAACTGCTCCCTCATTGGTTGCTTTGGCGCAATTTCATATAAAAGTTCAGATTTTTAACTTCAGCGATCAATCGTTCCATTTGGTGCCACTGTTTGGTAATGCCTCAGTTCTATCAAGTAGCGCAAGGTGAGAGCGGAGCAGTGACCGCCATCACTTCATGGGATTCACCGCTGGCTGCTTCCCCACTCTTTCCTGCACAGTTTGCATAGGGCTACTATGTAAACCCATGGCCCTTTCCACGAACCCCGCGCTTGGTCTGAATGCACCTTGACAGGTTTTTATGATTATTTTAGTACTAGTGGTCTATGGAAGTAAAAAAATAAATGAATAAATAAATAAATGAGGTTAAGTGGTGGGGTGGTTGGGGGGAAAAGGTCAAAAAGCCAGGATTTAAAACATCACATCCAGCAATTTTATCCCTGCGCCACCGCTATAGACTTGCATATTTCTGAGCCATGCCAATGGTCTTAACGAGGGCAGAACGCTAAGGAATTTTAACAACCAAAGAAATAAGAATAAAATCTTGTCCTGTTTCTACAACAGTTCTTTCTTTGCCACTTGAAGCATTGACCGTTTGTAGTATTGTTATCAAGTTCTCAGGTTCTTCTTTTGTCAACTGTCGTTTCTTAATATTTCTTTTTAATTTTTGATTATCTAATGTATGTTTCTAAGAATGTAGACTCATAGATCTTCCAATCTTAGCTGACTTTGTGAGCTCATATAATGGTACAAAACTGCAAACACAAAACTTAACTATATTTCTTCAATTTGACACATTTTTTTAAACTGAAAAACCTTCAAGAAAATATATTCAGACCGAATCTTGTTGAGAAGGTTATTTTTTTTAATATGTGTTCTTCTTAAAATGCTGCATTGTTTTTTTATTTTGCTACATATGCAAGTGCACTTCATCTCACACCTGAATATATTTTTGCTATTTTTCTGCAAAAGATCCCACCAGCTTGTCCTCTGTACATAATCCTGCAGCTGAAATGCTGCTCCTGGGGATAAGCAGCTGCCAGAAAACTGAAGGATGACAGCTAATGGAGTTTCAGACATGTCCTTGGATATATTTTTCTTGTTATAGGTAAGGAAAAATTGAAACAACGCTCTCACTATAGTTATTTAGAGGATTAAAAGCAGGGATGATTTTAACTTAAAGCAGCATTAATATGATCAACTCTACTAAAAATCTTTAGATATTCAAGAGTGAATATTATTACCACATGTCCCACATAACCTGGCAGTTTTATCTTAAGATTTTTTTTTAACATGTAACATGTTATGTGTTACAAAAAACAAGAAAATACATGTAACATGTAACTTTATTAGAATAATTTTACTGCCTTTCGTAAAAATTGTGACTTTAACTTTTCCCAATGTTTTATATGATTTAGGATTTGTTAGGAACCCAGTGTGTGTGGGCTGTGTTTGTTTTTTGTGTTCTCTCCCTCCACCACCAGGTGGTGCCCTGTTCTCGTTGGTCCTCCCACACACCTGCGGTTGGTTGTGCTCATTACTGAGGACTCTTAAGCGGTGGACTGCCACTACCTCGTCGCCGGAGTGTTCACCAGTTTTGGGTACTCTAGCCAAGCTGAGTTTAGTTGAGTCAAACTGAGTCTTTGTCTCTCTAAGTCCTAAGCTTGTTTTTGTCTTTGCCTTTTCGGCAGGAAGTCATCCTGCAAACTAGATTTTTGGCCTTCTCCCCCTGGAAGGATTGTTTTGAGCTTCACACTGAGCAGGGGATTAATCTCCACACGACCCGTTCTAGTTCTCCTGGAAATCGAAGTGGCAGTCCGCTCCATAGCTCCTCAAGGAACCAACCAAACCTAAAACCTGTCCGGCCTCCAACGAGCCCCCCAATCTCTGGATAAACCCACACCAACTGGATTCTGAGAAGAGAACCTTTTTCTGCTAACGTGAGTCCCTTTCATCCTTGATTTTTGCAAGACGTTCAAAGTTCCCACGGACCCTGAACTAACCTCTGAACTTTCCTTCTCACTTCCAGTTCTGGTTCACCAGCTCTCTGAGTTACCCTGTATCACCTTATTGATTATTTCAATAAACCTCCTGAACTTCTACTCTGGTTCTCTGAGTGGTTTCCTGCATTTGGGTCAGATCCCTTAAAAACATCATGACAGGATTTATATGTATTTCATGTAGACTTGACACGATAGACGAGGCATTTTACATCAGTGTAAAATTAAAGTAAAATGATACACTGGATATAGATTTTTATATGTACAGTATATATAAAGAAATATGAAATTTGGTTAAATCATTTTAATGTTGTCCCATGATATTCTTAAATGCAGTAACTGTGAATCTTAAAGTCGGGGCTGTCAACAACTTTGCTTTTCTTAATTTTATCTTGTTACTATTAAAAACTTAACAAAACTTATGCAAATCTCAAATTTTTAAGGAAAACCACATTTCTGATTCCTTTATTTACATTTTAAATGGTCTATCGGTATGCTCTATATCTTCTCACTTTACAGACTAATGGAACATAACATAGTTTTATAATACTCGGATTTCTCCTGTTTGGATTTGGAGGATACCAGATGTATCTACATTTACAGAGGATGTCGGTGGCAATTTGGGCACTGATCAGGCTGCCGGCAGCGGTTGACTCCCTCATAAAGGCTGTGAACGACCAAGATCGGGAGATGAGCCTTATGCTGGGTGCGACTGAACATAGGATGGCTGCGTTGGTTGAACTCAAAGGTGAGAAGGGATAATATCTTGGATGTGCACGCTCTCTTCAAGGCGGAAAGGCCCAACAATTTGGAATATTAGACTCGCCATGTAGAGCCACTTTAAATTGACAGCAACATATCAGTATTTTCTCTTAAATCTTTTCAATGGTTTTCTAAACTTCCTTTTAGTATTCACTAGTTACTCAGCTAAAAATGGATGATCACCTTAAAAAAAACAGAAGAAAAAAGAATGAAGTAGTATACACTCTATAAACGCATTTTTTCCCCTCCTTTTTTCCTCCCGGTACCACAGAACCATCTGGTAGCAAACATGTTGGAAAGGTGATTCGTGAAAAAGGCCATCTGCCTCTCTGATGCTTCAGTCAAATGGAATAATATCACTATTTCTGCCATCAAATTTCTCTTAGCTATTATTTCTATGTTCAGCAAAAATCAGACACAAAAACAGGGATCAGCGTTCTCTTGGTTAGCATGACATCCTATGTGAAAAAAACTAATTAATAGATTATATGTTCTACGAATAAATTATTAATATAAATGATGTGGGAAGAACTTTAGTTGAAATGGTCCATTTTGAGAAGAAATGACATATAAGGTTTGTTTTTCTGGTTTCAAGAAAAAGGTTTGGCTCAGGGCTGTAATGCATTTTATCTGCCACATCTCACCAAAGCAATTAATCTATGGTGAGTCCTGGTATCTGTACTTGGCACTTTTCAGTCATGCATGAAGAATACACCAATTCCTTCTCTGCATTTACTTTACTCACTTGAAATCACAACCAAATTTAAACAACACATTAAAGTAACAACAAGTAATGTCATCTGAATTCCCTAAATTGAAAAAGAAAACAAAAGTTGTTTACAGCTTGTTTAGCTCTATTATATTGGGAGAACCAGAACAGTGTTGACTCTAGATTTCTATCCCTGCTACTCAAAAGCTTTACTTGGAAATTGCATAAGAGAAAGGCCACCACTTCTAGGACAATGGGACGGACAAGTATTGAAATGCACATCACAGATCAACTGTGGAAACATGAAGGACAAACTCTGATTGCAAAAGAAAAAAGTCGGACCATTCTCCCTGGAAAACCATCAATAAACACATTCTTTAAACAGCAATATTTTTTGTCTTAAAGTATGCTTCTTTCAATTATAAGTAATGATCTATAAAGGGTAAAGATTGTTTCAGATCACAAAAAACAAAAGTGTAAATAAAAGAGAGAATGAGTAATGATTAGTGAGCCTGAATGCCTCATGCACTAGTCCTGCAAAGCTTAATAAGTTGTAATGATTATAGTGGCTGTCATACATAAGTGCTTTTTAACAAAAGCTTTTGTTAGAGTTGGGCACAATACAGGACATAAGTGATGGATATAATCAAAGGACTAGTATTTAACTTTACAATTTTATTGTATGCAACACTGGTGGTAAAATGCTAGAGTCTTCTGTTATTATGGTCCCTAAGAGGAAATTCTATAGTTTTAATAGACAGGTAATTAAGTCTATACTATGTTATAGGTTACCATGGCGGCAGTCCAAGGCAGCAGTCAAGAACAATTCCTCTCGACAATTTCACAAAACATGATACATGCTAAAAATGATACAAAGTAGACATCAAACCT
>NW_015150654.1:470007-522251 GCF_000732505.1 Cyprinodon variegatus
ATGCTATACCGCGCCGATAGAAACAATGGAAACATATCTGAGACTGTTCCCAGGCAATCTTCAGCATGTAGAAGGGAAAGACAGGTGAAAATGAGATCACTCTAGATGCTTCCCTGCCAAATGCTGAAACATCCCCAGCTGGCTCCTCCCGGCCCCCTCCAGCTTCCACACCTTCTCCAGCATCGTCTGTCCCTGCTACACCTAGCGATGGCACCACTGTTGCTTCAACCACGTCAGCCTCTTCAACCAAGGGGGCTACCACCCTCACAGCATTGTCATCATCATCAGGCAACAGGCCCCTAATGCTCCAGCATCAGATCTTCTTCCACCAGGGTAACAATCCCATTTGGATGCTAATATCCTATCCAGATCCGTGTGACATCACTGCCAAGCGAACATGAATCATGCGCTTTCCATAACTAGATATAGTGACTAAATATCACAATGCTTTTGTTTTTGTCACTGCTGTTTTCTTTATCAAGGCTGCGCTTTAAAAAATTAAATTGTCTAGAGAGCTGTTCTAAACGAAGTTTAAAAGGACTCGCACTCTTCATTGACATATTTACAGCCCCCAAACAATGCCTTTACCAAAATAATGGGCCCAGGGGATTAAAAAAAAACCCAAAAACTCCCAATTCAGGCCCTGCTGACTTGACATAATAAAAAGTTGCTGATTGTCACTTTTCAATGTCAGACAGCAATAGGGCCCAGATTCATCATTACCTTGGAGGAGAAAATTATAGAAAGTTTCACCTGGCCTTTCCACATCCTTTCAATTATTATCATAATTTGGAATTATTCAGCTTCACTTCCGTACCCTAGCAGGAGTGATCTAAAAATTACCTACAAAGAACAACCTTTTTTCCTGCTGCTAAAGTAGCTGTAAGGGTTTGGGAAATTTCCCAAGGACTGTGATCCCACTCCTGAGATTCGAAAAGGAAAGCCTTTGACATAACGATAGGGTTGTGATCTAATGAGGCTTGTTACATGGCGATCTGTCCCTGCCAGTGTAGCGATAGCATTGCAGAGTCTCAGCCAGGTTGCTAAAACACTCCTGCTGCTTTCGGTTTGTTCAGCCAGGCTTGATCACAGCCCTCTACACTTTGTAGCTGTACATCCAGAGTTTCAATTATTCAGTGGTGTGCTGCACCCTGCAAAGAGAGATGGAATACACATCCGCTGACATTTTTGCTCATGTCAGGCTTTTTAAAATGTTTAACCCTAAAGTTGACATACAGTAAATTTGTACAGCAAATGAGGGCTCTATTTTTTCAGCATACAATCCGAGGAAAGCGCTCAACATTCTTGATCAATTATACCATGGTAATGCATACACTTTTAATGCTTCATATGTTATGAACAGCAGTTTTTCTGAGCAAATGTCAAACTGTTTTGAACGTGTCTGCTTGCATGAAATTCTTCATAGAACTTTACTTCAAAGCTCTGTGTGTCTAGTCTCCAGTTATTTTACATTTAATTTTATTATTGTGATTTTATGTAGATGTATCCATGTCTTCAGGGTTCAACAAATATCTCTACTATTTCTGAAAACTAATTATTTTTTTTTGCAGGGTTTAAAAAAAAAAAGAGAGCATAATGCATAGAACTTAACCCTATGCTCTATAACCCTATGCTGTATAACCCTAACTAAACCTAAGATTAATAATAGCAATTTCAACCGCTTGTAGGGCCTGATCATCAAATATTCTAAATAAGAATCCCTAAATTTTAACTTTATTTTTGACCTGCCTGGAATTTCTTTCCAGTTTTTCATGATGCCAAGTTTTAGCTGTTGTAGTAGGCTAATAAACAACTTAATGTTTATGGAGTAGCTCTATTTATTTTGAGTAAACCTTGTGTTACACTTTTGCTACTATATCACTTTAAATATTGCATTACCCCATGTTTTACTACGAAGAATCACTGTATTTTCAATAAAATGTGCAGTCCAAGCTGAATCTTTAATTTGGTTTTGAAAACAATCCTTCATCAAACATGTCTACTACCAGGGCTGGTCCGGGAAATTTTTGTCATGTAACCAGGCCTGGGATCAGCCGTTTTTCACACTGAGTTATCGGAGCTCATCAAAGCAGCTCAAGTGTCTTGATGAAAAGAGCAAAACAAATTAAGTCAGTCTTACCATATTTTTGTTCCCAATTCATTAAGTTTAAATGTGATTGTAGGGAAGCTCAATTTTTATAAATACATTGATAATATGATTTTATTGACATATTTATGCTGTTGTTTTTTGTTATTTGTGAAGGAAAGTATATATTTTTAAAAATTAAATGCTCAAATTAAAAGATGAAGTAAAATAGTCCTTATTTTAGTTATTGTACATTCTACTTTTGGACAATCATCAATACTTTTGACTGAGAGGGGGACTCATGGTAGGAAAAATTTCGCCAAAGGGGAACACAAGTCAAAAAAAGGTTGGAAAACACTGATCTAGAGGGACTTATTGTAATTATGGTTGGAATATACAGTAACTTTACAGCTGTAATAAATCTGTTACTTTTCTACATTTGGCTGCGTCCTCCTCCAGCCAGCGCCTTTTTTTTCCCTCTCTCCCTCCCTCAGTGCGCCGCCTTCCCTCATCCTTCTACTGCATGGACCGAGTCCAATGCTTCTTATTCTCACTTGCACTGCTCGCAATAAGCTACACACAATGACCAGACAGAGGTCACGCACATCTACCTCCAAACTCTGCTATCTGTGTCCCTCCTCAAATGCTACTGGCCGAAGTGGCCTGGTCTGTCCCTTTCTCTGATAGGCGTGCCGCCGCTACACCGGCAGAAAAATATATATAGAGAGATGCAGGCCAGCAGGCCAATCCCAGGCCGATGCTTTGGGAATACTTCTCGGTATGTCTACTACAGAAAAATGGGTGTTGATTTATTCCCCCACTTATTTCTAGATGTCTCTAGCTCATGTTTACCCGCTCAGGTTTAGAGAGGGAATAGATTTATAGCATGTAGAAATCAAATATATTTCTACATGGTCATTATTAGTCAAGTCAAAGGCAGTCATTATGGTATTAACCCAAAATTCAGAGTTGTAGAAGTGAAATGAGCTTAGTTCTAAACCACATTGCACTGGACAATTTGGTATAATTTGGGGGCAGAGATGGGTGTCACTAATGTGAAGACCTCTAGCAATTTTTAACATACAGCTTGGAAAAAAAAAAGAGGAAGCTTTCTTGTTATTGCGAAAGTTACAACAAAATGTTATTTGTCAGCATCTCTGTTAATGAAAAGCCTGCATTCAGTTAAGTGCAAAATCCTATCCATTGTGCTCCATTTATTGGACTGGGAGGCATTGGTTAGTGTGCGTGTGTGTAGGTGTGTTCCTACAATAGTTTTTCACAACCTTCAGTCTGTTGCTACAGTAATGCATTACTGCCATATGGGCTGTTGATAAAAGAGTGCCCTTGCTGCACTGGGTCATCCTTGTTCTCTATAGCCCATGGCTTGGAGATGGCTTGGATAGATTCCTTCTGGCCATGGAAGTGAGAAGCCGATGATCTAAGACAAGCTAGATGACTAGTCGGACTGTTTTTTTTTCTTGGATGTGGTCCAACTGTACATCTATAGGTCAGGACACTATTGTGCAGTAATGAAAACTAAAGTTTCCTCCTAACTTTTTCTGAGTATGACAAGACACCTCTGGCCAGTCTTAGCAAAGTGGGAAAGTGTTCAAAATTAGCACTGATCCTCTTCGGGATGTAGTTAAAGGAACTTGAATTTTGTGACCCTCCATTCTTTTCTCATGTAACTGTTATGCAATAGGAATATCTTCAATTACCTTCTCAGTAGGGGTGGCAGATAGGGTATCATAAATTGTTCTGTGAACCCCCACCCAGCTGGCTGTGTGTTAGGACAGCAAAGGAACGTGTAAATTAAGCTCAAATCAACATATAACGATACACACGTATATCAGCACATCTTCCATTAAAAATATATATTTTATGTTAGTTATTTTGAAACATATCGGTATTGGTTCAACAAATGAAGCTGGAGAAGGGTGGACCTGTTCGAATTCATAGCCAAAGTCTTCCAGCCTCATCATTTTCACAGCCTTCGAAGGACCCAGCCCAGGTGTGCTGTATACACAGAGTGTATTCCAGCATTTTAATGTCATTACTCTGTCACAAGTACAGCTCAACAACATTAACTCTATGCATTTTACCCATACCCTTGGGGTGCAGTGGGCTGCCATTTGTGGCGCCCAGGGAGAAGTGTGGGGTTAAGGCTCTTTGCTCCATTAAAGGTTACTTTTCTCAGGAAGCCAGGGTGGCAGTCTCTGGGAGTGGGTTTCAAACTCACAGGCTCAGGATTCCAAGCTCTATGCCCTAATCACTAGTCCATCACTACCAGGTGTATACAAAACAAAATCCATATCAGCCCTGTCATCAGTGTTTCATATGCCATTTCTCATTTCACAAGAACACGAGTACGGACTTGTGTCCTCACCATGTATGTTCTTGAGAAGAACACAGAAAAGTGTGGACTTGGGGAGAAAGGAAGCACAAACATAAATCTGGGTTAATTGGTAAAGAATTGTACTGATGACATCACCACATGCTCTGCTCATCTAGAGCTGCATTTCACATCCTATTATTAATAGTCTCTAGATATTAATAAATTCTGACTTTTTTCATTTAGTGGGGGATGATGAACATTTTGCCAAATAAAACAAAAATATTGCCATCATAGATAGTGGTCCATCATACATGGCTATGCCGAGAGAGGGCTGCTGAAGACGGGCTAGGATTAGACCTAGCTGGCGTTTCCCTGTCAAAAAAAAGAGGAATGTGTATAGGATACAACGTTGGTATATATCGGTTGTAAGCTAGTGATAGAAATGGATAAAGGTGGTCTGAGTGTACCAAGTGAGGGGAGGGGTGGACTTTAAAGGCATCCATAATGTTGGTATAGACCTGGTTTTGTGTTCTGTCTTTTCTTGTATTAAACTTGGAACACAAGTGATTAGAGTAGCAGGGAATAAAACTGCAGGCAGATACTTTATTGATTGAAAAACTACACCTCATTTTGTTATTAAGTCAATAACCTTAGAAAGAGTCACTCAAAAATATTAAATAAAGGTCTTTATTGGGGATTTTATTAAAACTGCGAATAAATAGTGGTGTTGTGTGTAAAAGATAGCTTTTGTTTTTTTTTCGTTTTCTGGCCAGCATATCTATCAACTCCTGAATGTTTTTATGACCACTGTATTGTTTCATAAATCAAATGGGAAACTTCCTTCCAATTATTTCACTGCCAAGATGTACTATAGTTTATGAAAAATGAGCCGTATATGGCTTTGGTAACTTTGTTTTATTTTTATTTCATCTCACTCTTTGCCATAGCCATGTACTTTAGAAAATAACCTCAAGACAATGTTCAAGTTTAATTTACTTTTACTTTCGAAGTTGACATGAGCAGACACACAAAGTACAACTTTGTAACATTACTTAACACGATGACTTGTGACCAAATGCAGAAAAGATCTTCAATAAAGAACTCAGAATAAACTTAGAAATATGTAGTAAGCAATTATATGTCTTGCTAAGAACTAAAACAACAACAGCAGACAAAACATTCCATTATTAAAGTTTCCCTCCACCATTTAAAATGTGTCTGTTTTTGTTTATCTTAGGATAATCAGATGACATTAAGAATTAGTTATCTAGAAAGTTAATGATATCTGATTAGAAAAATAATTTTTTGAAATATAATTTTACCAAAATAATGTTTATCCCTACACCTATTTGCATTGTGGGTTGGTTTGGATACATTCCAATTGTTTGAAATTAGTCTTAAAGCCAATTGAACCTCATTCCATATTCTTCAAGGGTGTTTTTTAAAACATAAAACATACCAAACTGTGACAAAATTGAATAATTTTATTTGGAATGCAATTTAAAGGGGAACGCCGTTTTTTTTTACATTGGGCCCTTGATTTTACGTAATTACATCATGTTCTACTCACCCATATGAGTTTTGTGTCATTTGGAGCTGTTCTGAAGATATTCCATTAGGTTATATCCAAGTAACGCCTTCCTTTGGGCAAACGAGTTGAAGGCACAAACTAAACTGTTCATAATTTGTTCTTTATGATACGCCAGCATTCATAACATGTGGGTGAATCACTGTCCCCCAGACATCCGCGGTTATATTTTTTATATTTATGGTTTTTAAAAACAAAGCAGCATGTGTATGACGTCAGCCGCGCGCTGGACTGGAGTCGTGACAGGCAGCCCGGGCGACAGACGGCTACGCTCTACCCCTTCTATTCATTCTGCGAGCTAATCTGAATCATTCAATTCCATTTCAAGAACGAGATCATCTGTGGTAGTAGCACTAGACATCTTCCAGGCATGTGAGTAAAACTAGCAGCAGTTCAGCAGACAGGAAGAATGAACGGTAGCCGGCGCGCGGATGACGTCAGACACACGCCGCTTTGTTTTTACAAGATATAAATGTAAAAAATATAACCGCGGATGTCTGGGGGACAGTGATTCGCCTACATGTTATGAATGCTGGCGTACCATAAATGATAAATTATGAACAGTTTAGTTTGTTCCTTCAAGTCGTTGCTCATAGGAAGACCTTACTTGGAATATCTTCAGTACAGCTCAAAATGACACAAAACTCATGTGAGTGAGTGGAACATGATGTAATAACGTAAAATCAAGGGCCCATTGTAAAAAAAAAAAAAGGGTGTTCCCCTTAAAGCGTAAATTCAAAGTGGAAGACTTTTCAGCTTTGCCTGAACCACCTATGATGTACCGCGTTCAGCCAATCAACCTTCTCCGAAGCCAATCATCTTGCAAGATCACCTTTATTTAGCTATTGATGCAGCTTCTCTCCAAAGTAAACTTTCACTGTGTATATATAGCTTAACCCTTATATTATGTTGAAAAAAAATTACATTCATTATGTTGCGGGTCATTTTGACCCGCACTGTGTAAATGCTTGCAAAATAGTCAAGAAAACAGGTTAAACCAATAGGCAATTTATTTTAGATTACTTAAACATTTAGTCAAGTGACAAACCATACAGTTTTAATTCACACACTTTATTTAGGTTTAAAATGTTCCCTCTTCACAAATTTTGTTTTTTTTAAATTTACCTTTAAAATTCGCTAGTTACTAATATTTTGAACATTCAACAATTTTAAAGTTCTCCACATGATGGGACGAATGTAACTGCTTTCTGCAGATGGAATTCATACATTTTTACACAAAATGTACTTGTTTTACTGTCCTCTCGGGAGGGACAGAGCTGGGATCTTTTCCTCTTCTCTTCACCCGTCTCCACTTTATGTTGGTTAGGTAGCGGGCAGTCTTGCCCTGACAGCTGTATATTGCTGTGACTTTGTCCAGATTGTCAACTCCTCCTCTGGTTGAGTTATAATCCAGGATCATTTGTGCCTTCAAGTCCTTTTTGTGCTCAGGGATATATCAGCTTGCATTATATTCATGATAAGAACCTTCTGTTCCCAGCATGGTCAGCTTTCTTTTCTGAAGTTCTTCTCCAAGGAGGTAAGACACAGAGGTTGTCACAAGTGATGTTATGACTGGCAGCCCTTCATTCATCTCCATCACCACACACATCTCCTGATTCTTCTAAGCTTTTCCCCCAGGTAGCTTTCCAGTATATACTTGCATATTCCATGCATAGCTGGATTTTGCACCTCAGGCTGCCCATATTATTATATTGGCATTCTGAGAAATGCTGACTGAATCTCCTCAATTCATGTGATTGCAAATCTGGTTGGACCAGGAGTTTTTATCAAATTAGCTGATGATAGTCTGCATCAACTCTGGTGTGGTGATGTTGTCACTTTTGCGGAAGATGATTGCCTCATTCCTGGGCTTTCATCTGTTCGGGGGATAATAGCAGACTCTTCCTCTGAATCCTTCTCATAGTAGGACAATTGATCATGTGGGTCAATAATAACTTTGTCTTCTGATTCTGAAATATCCTCTGCCTTAGAAACCTCTTGCTCTACATCACTATCCCAGCTCAAAATTTGTGAAAAAGACTACTCAGCTGTTATCCTTCAGGAGCTCAGTTTTTGGTGAGTTTTTTCATATAGATGATGTGAGAGCAGTGACAAGAACTAGTGTAAGAAAGTTCCCTCCCTTACCACACCTGGGTCTGGGTCTCAGAGGCAAATGAAAAGAGTAAAGTACATCAAAGAGCCATTTTTATTTACCTGAATGACTTCTTACCCACATTAAAGTGTCCGGGTGAAAATGACCCACAACATCATATTTGTATACATACTCTGCACAGACACTCCACTACACATCAGAGTGGCAAGATTTTACATACATGTTCATGACCCCAGATTAGGAAAGGTCACCAAATTTCATGATTAAAAAAAAAAAGATAACCAGTACTTTGATCAAGACAAAAACTGAAATGGGTCAAATTGACCATAACATAATATAAGGGTTAAGTGTCTTTACTTGTAAGTGTAACCTGTTCTTAAATAATTTTTGTTAATAAATTCTATTTTGAATAGATGTCAATCATTTTAACATCTTTCTCTAGCCTTCAGCTAAAGCAAAAGGTTAGGGAAAATCAGAATAAATGCATTTTAGAAAAGGTTTTTAGACTGTTTAGACTTTCAACTGTTTAAAAAAAGGTTTGACTTCTTTCATTTTGCAGCATTGATTTGATTAAGCGATTGATGGGTTAAGGTATGGCTTTGGATACTTTAGCATATTGTTAGTCAGTTCATCTAACACAAGTTTTTAAGTTGTTTGAATTTTGTAATGAATTACTATTAACCTCTGATAAATAGTTAACAAAAAAATTAGCAAAAGATGTTCCATAACAGAAGCATGGGGGGATATTTTCCAGAGCAACAATAATCTGTTGGAGAAAGTTGGGCAATTTGTTGGAGATTGTGCTGTATTAAAATCAAATTGCAAGACAGTGAAGCTCAATGATAGCCATATTCCTTGCCGTTATGCTCAATACAACACATGCAGCATACAATTTTGGGTAATATACACTGGGTAGTCCCCTTAGCATGTGAGCTAAACAGGAAAATGGATCAAGGGCACAAAGGGAGCATGAAAGACCATCCTAGAGATTTGAGATGCACTATGTACTTAAACACATCAACAGGAAAGCACAATTCTATCATGATTGCAGCCCCGTTTGCTGATTTAAATACCCACTTCGTTCACCTGCCGTACCCTCCCTGCTCTCTAATTATCATTAATCTTATTCACCTGCTTCCTCTTCTATATATACGGTTCAGCCCTGCTATATGGGTCAGATCCTATTCTTTGTTTGTTCGTGTTATGTTTTCTTGTCAGTTATTTATGTTTGTTTCATGAGAGGTGTATTCCTGTTTCATGTCCTGAGTCCTGGAGGCAGGGGATTGAAAATATTAGATTTTTGTCTCCTGTCTCTTGGTTGTGTCCCTGCTCTTCTCCGGGGAGCCCTCAGGGCTTTGGCTCAGAACGCAGGGTAGGTCGATTTTAATTCCCGTAAGCCTGGTCCCAAGGTGGAGACCAGTTTAAAGTTTGGCATTTATACTGGTACCAAGTCTTGTCTCTGTTCCTCTCTACTACTGAGCCTGCCTGTCTTCAACTGAATGTCTGTCTGAGCTCTGCTGGACTCATAGAACTCTGAACCTGCCTGAACGCTCTGAGGATTCCTGAAACCCTCGATCTGTCTGTTCCTGTTCAGATCGGAACCCCTGTTTGGGCTACGGACTCCTGGATCTCGCCATTCTCCGGTTCTGAACTGTTTCTCCGACCTGGATCGGTCTCCAGCCTGCTCACTGGAGTTGCTGCATCTGGGACACTTTGGAGAGGATTGACTGAACTGTTAAACTAGAGTACCAGAGATGGGTCACGCCCAACCCCCCTGCAGCCGCTGTAGTTCACTTATCCTCAGCAGCCCACGTTTCTGTTCTGTTTTATTATTTTTTTGTTAATAAAAGTTTTAAAACTTCCCATTGTCCGACTCACCTTGAATACTGGGTCCATCTGTACGGTTTATGACAAATTGATGTACTTAAGGGTGGACGTATAAGTATTGGGACAGGGCCTATGAGTGTGTGTGAGTTTATAAGTGTGCATAACCGCTTCCATTGCAAGAAGTGGCAGGCAGTGAACTCCGTCCATGCAAGACAATTAGGACAATCGGAAGGAGCTTAAATCGAGTAGGTTCCCTTGAATTAGATGCCAGATGCCATGAAACCTACGCCTTACGCCACTAATGAAAATCCGATGACCTCAGCTAATCTGGATGTACTCACGTCCCTCAACCATCTTCACAGACAAAATATGTTTTCTCCTCTACATCATTATCATCATAATCATTTCTTAAACTGTTTTATCAATTGCCTCTTTGTCAGTGCTTTGTTGGATCAGTTTTTTAGCAATGATTTTTAGCAATCATTAAAACCCTCCTAAGGTGTCAAAACGTGTCGCATGTACAAGTGTCTGACAGAATGCTAACATATTTGGAGGATATTGATATAAGCAATTATGATAAGTAAAACTCAATTATGATAGTTTGTTATTAGTTGAGTGAACCAGTTTATTCTAAACAAAATGTCTAACAGGGATTTGTTACCAAAACAATCTCAATCTTTTGACAGTTCTGAAACTGGATCACACTATTTTCAACAAAAGAACCTTGGCTAATAAGCCTCAATATTAACTTGGATAAAACTCCCATCTTTGATGTTGTAGGGAGGAATCTCTCTGAGTTATGTTCAGTAAGAGTATCTAAAGAGGTAGAAGTAGAATTTCAGTCTTCCCTCTTGACAGCTGCAGCCCAGGGACAGTGTATCTGATGTCAATCCTCTGCTACCTTTTAGCTCTGGGCCCCTTAAATTATTTAGTTTACATCATCCAGCTGCCTGCCCCTGGGTCTCGATCTTATATTTACTAGGTCAACGCTGACAGCTAATCTGTAGAGATTTGAAATTTGATTCTTGCTTGTGAAGTTTGCAGGTGTCAAAACAATAAAAAGAACCCGCTTTTTGGTCTTTTAAAACTGAATTTTCTGTTTATATTAGTCTCATCCATGAAACCAGCAGATTTTAAAACAACTCTTTCAAATATTAGTGACCTAATTACAGTGACTTGTTAACGTTTAATTTAATAGGAACAGTGTAAATGTATTTGTGACTCTTGAACATTGTTTATTAACCTTAAAATGACCAAACCCTAAATGCCTGCATTCTTAATCGTTTATAATAAACATTTTTATATTTCTGCTAATGTGAATGATGTAAAACAGTGATGATTGTTTTTGGAAAAAAATATTGGTGTGTCTACACACTAGGGCTGCAACAACGAATCGATAAAATCGATAAAAATCGACTTTTAAAAGCGTTGGCAACGAATTTCATCATCGATTAGTTGTGCTGCGCGATTAATGCGTCATCCGCCGCCGCCGTCATCACATCCACTTGACTGAAACGGGGGAAAAAGAAAAAATACGGCAGAGCGAGTCAGCACCGCAGTTGCAGTGTTGCCAACTCAGTGACTTTTCAGACCCCTCCAGCGACTATTTTTCAAAAAAGCGACTAGCGACAAATCTGGCGACTTTTTACGGTGTCACTGGCGGCTTTTGGAGACTCTTACGTGAAAGCATGTATCATTCCTACTCTGCCATGGGGCGCCTCCCCCCACTCCCGCAGGAGTCCCTCTCAGCGCTGCAGTCAGAGCCTCAGCGTCCAGACTGCAAATGAAGCGCGCATGCACCGGGATTGACGGCGCAAATTGATCACAATAATTAAAATAGCCTGCGCTTTGTACAGTGAAAAAAGTCGTAACATGCAACTTTTGTCAAAACATAGTAACATGGCACGGAACCACCATGTTTGTTTCGTTTTAAAGTGGGGAATCGTAACGTTAGTTTCTCAGGTAGCTCATCTGATGCTTTCCCCTTACTGTTAGTAGGTTACAGACAGTGATAAGGTTGGCTACTTATTTTACTTTTAATTTCATTTGAATTAGCTTAAGCAGCGTTTATATTTACTTTATAAATAAATTAACTTGCAAATTATGAGGGCAAGGCTTTTAAAGTTTAAATCTTCTGGCAAAGATAAAGTAAAGAAGATCCTGCAATTTATGGAAGTAAAGCAGAATAAAATCCAGCAAGATCAGTAATATGTCAATTAATTATATGCCACATTCCCATGTAAATATCTGTCTTTGGAGGATGTGTTTTTTAGCACCCCTAGTTCTCTCATTTTTTATTCCAAATACAATTTATAATTTGAATCACAGGGCTATTTTTATCTCTATGGTTCAGTATTTTCTCAAGTAGCAACTTTAACTGTTATACTTTCCTGTCTTAAAAGGCAGAACTCTATTAGTCTAAAAAAAAAACCCTTAGGGGCTTTTAAAAAAAAAATGTCTTTTTTTGCACTTTATGAAACAAAGTAGCCTATATTTTGTGGATGTACAGCTACATTTCTCATGTAAGTTTGCGTAGTTTTAACACAAACATTTATTTTTCATATTGCACCAGGACAGTTAATGAGCAACCTGTACTTGTGTGCTTGTTTGTTCTGTCTAAAATGTTTATTTTGGAATAAAGAGTATAAAATATAAAAAATATTTTTTGTCCGATTCATCGATTAATCGAAAAAATAATCGGCCGATTCATCGATTTTTAAAATAATCGTTAGTTGCAGCTATAAATCTATAATCTATAAAAAAAAAAAAAATACAAAAAGAAATGATATATATTTGCCAAAATCTTTCAGGACAAGTGCTCAGATTTTCCTATTGAAAGAAGTTGATATTGCAATGCACAAATCTCTGAGTAAGCTTGCTTTATTTCCAGTTATTTCAAGACATTTCTGTTCACAGAGCAAAACCATGTTTACGTCTGTTAGAGGTTGGTTTATTTTCAAGATACACCTGTAAACCTAAATCTATACCTATTCCATCATTGAGAATATTTTTTTTCATGCACCATATACTTCCAAAAAGGAAAACCATATGACTGAAAAGCCTGGATTGTATTATAGAGCGTGGTCTCACACAAATCTTTCAGTATTGTCTACTTTTCCCTGTGCCTCTGTGGGTGGAGTTCCTGTTCATTGCTTTACTGCAGGTCATAAGTTCCATTTGCACCATGCTGGACACTTTCTCCACATCAGCTGAGAAGGGGTCTGCGAACAGCTGGAAATTTGTCACAGTGTTCCTTGGAGTCTGCAAATCTTTCTTTAGATTCCCTCTGAAGGTTTTAAATAGCAGCCAAATATTCTTTCAAGACGAAATCCTTGCAGCCATTCAAAGGCTGTTTTTTTGAGCTGATGAAGGGAACTTTTCCTTCGGGACATTTAGCACAGGTCTTATGTTCATGAGGAATACAAAATCTGTTATCTATTCAGAAATATCATGTCTTCCATCTTCAGCTCTGAACTTAAAATCCTCCCCAACACAATTCTAATTAATAATATGCATCTCTTTCTCTTTCCTCCAAAAACATAGGAACTGGTTATGTAGGAAATCTTTGAAAATTATGGAGTTCTCCATGGACCAGCACAAGCACTCCACTATCTTTACTGTTCACACATAGTGCTCAATGGTAGATCTCACAATATGTTCTATACGAAACCAAGTGCTGCAGCTCTGGCCTTGGTTATTTGGTGGGGTTGGACTCCCAACTCTATTATTAAATCCCCTTTTTTCAAGAATATATATATATATATATATATATTGTTGACAATATAATATAAATAAATACACATATACCTGTATAAATAAATATTAAAATGTATGCATTGTAATGTATTTACCTCCCACCCTATTAAATACAAATACAACACCAAAACTCCTGCATGCTACAGCGCAGTCAAAGTGACAATGAAAATGTGATACAGTTCAAGGAGTACAACAGTTTTTGCAGGGAACTGTATAAACAAATGCTTGATGAAGCAGGATGTGATTTGGAAAAATATAAGGAAATACGATTTAGGTCAATATGACATGTTCAGTTACACTCTTCATTAGCCTTACAGTGACCACAGTGAAACTCCACCTGCACTGTTCCACATAGCTTAAAAAACAACTTTCATACTTGACTACATACTCAGTCATAAGCGTAGGTTTGCAGAGACCATAGGGACATGTCCCTACCAAAATTTTGAACCGACCTAATTGTCCCTACCAATAATTGGATGTGAGCAACATGTTTATAATTTACAGCAGTAGTTGTTGCAGCAGTGGCTTCTTTTCCTCTCGCAGCTCCTCTGCCTGGTCTCTCCTGTCCCTTTCACGTAGCAGCGCATGGAACTGTGCTGCACGGTTTTACTCCACTCTCATCGGTTGTTCTGCCTTAAGTTCCGCCTTCTCTCTCTCTGCTGTTTTCTAGTCCGCGTGTGCTTGGAGCACAAAATTGAAAATTTATTCACAGTAGAATGCCACAGTTACTACAATTAATATTAGGCTACAAAACAAGTCCCAATTAAAAAAAATTAATATCATGTACACTAAAAAAAACAAAACTTTTTCTTTCTTTTATAAAATGAAATATTCTGAGTCAGCCAGGAGTTCTGAAGACTGCTGGAAAAATGGGCAAATAAAGGCTGTAAGCATCAACATTTCTGATTCTTAGCCACAGCCAACCAAAAAAGAAAATGTGACGGTTTCTTTTTTACCGATATTTAGTTGCTATTACTGTTTTCATTTTTTGATGACTCTTTGAGGAAGTTCAGGTATAATTATTAGCAGGTGTTATTTCTCTTATAGATTATAACAACAAGAAATGGCGTCAAAACATCTGCTATTTTTCGTTTAAAAAGCATAATTAGGGTTCCACATAATAATAGTAATTTAATTGACTATTTCTACTTCTAGAAATAGGATAAAGACAAGAACAAACAGAGGAAGAATATTAACATTTAATTTTATCTTGCATAGATTTCCACACAGTCTATAAGTAAATTAGTACAAACATTAATGTTTGGTAAAAATGCTTGAATCTGGCTGTTTATTTTGGATATTATTAAATTACAGATAAGATAGTGTTATATTGTCTTTTATAATTATTAAAAGTAATTTTATATTTGAATACACTCAGGCTCATTCTTAGTGTTGTGTTTGTAGATGATGCCAATAAAAAAGAAAATAGACATAAGGAGCTATTTAAACAGTCAGACAGTAAGCAATATAGGACGATGATAAAAGGTGTTACATTTAATCCTTTACTATTAAAAATGCACTTATACATTATATATTTATAGGAAACACAGATATCCAGTAATAATGATGCAGGGCAGCTTGTAGGTGAAGCAGCTGGCCCTTCAGTGCTTCAGGTGATGTCTAAATAAAGCAGGTGAAACTAAAATATTTCCACATGAGGAGTTCTGGATGGAGAATATTGACAGAGAAAAACATTTTTTTTTAATCTTATATGGGCGACACAGAGTAACTACAGCCCAGAGTAACTACAGAGTAACTACAGCCCAGTTGTTCAACTTTTATAGTGAAGTTAATATTTTAATGAATGTATTATTTTGCTTGATACAGAGAGAGCATAGTAGGTAAAATTATAAGAGTGGGGGGTTTAACTTTGCACAATTCTATATCTTTAAAAGAATATACTGTATTTACCTTCTCTCTCAGTCGTTCAAATTAAACCTTTTTCAAAGTGGAAAACAGTCCTAATTCCACATTCATCATAGCCGGTGATACTTCAAACATTGATAAACAGCAACTAATGAGTGTAGTGCTTATACAATTTTTATTAATGTAGCAAAATGATGCTTTTCTCTTTTAACAATGAATTCCTCTTATCAGTACGGATTCTCACATCAAGCATGAAAAAGGGCATGCATATTGCATAGCACCAATGACACCTGACCAATAGTGTCCCTACCAAAGTTCAAATCAAACCTACGCCCTTGTACTCAGTTCTCTATGTGGACGTATAATACTAGCCAGTGTTTCAGTTTAACTAGCTTTGAGGTCATACAGCAAGCACAACAGATTTTTCAGATGGTCGCCACCCACCCACCCGTCGCTCCGTCCTTCCATCCATCAATCGCAGGATTTTTCAGTTGTGTGAAACCTAATTTTACTTTTCATAAAGTAAAATTCCTACTGCTGAGAGATGTAGTCTGTGTTACTTGTTGAAAGATGCAAATTAGTCCAGCAGTGCTGCCTTGGTGCTTGGAGGCTTGAAATGAAAAATGTTGTGTGACATCAGAAGAGACCTTGGATGATCTGTGATTCATTCACACCTATGACAAACTTTAATCTGCAACTTGTCATTAGGAAAGGTACACATTAAACCATGCCATCCTATCATGTGGAATATCACCTCTGTTTACACCTATGTCTCAGGCTGTGGTATATCATTTACACAGTAGCAGCTTCTTGTGATGTGTCATCGTGCAAATTTGCCATCAGATGCTGTTCACTGGGAGGCATGTCCAAAGTCGCACTTTCACACTTTTGCTACATTTTCTTTAGGGATTTTACTGTTGTAGGTTTTCAGTTTTTTGTCACCAATAAGGATGTACAGAGGCAAAAAAAAAGAGATATTTTAGCTTTGAAAGTTAAAAAACTAACAAAAAGAAACTAAAAACACTAATTGTATGAAGAATGACTACTCCTATGCAAGGGGATGGGTTAAATGCAGAGGTAAATTTCTCCAATGTGACATCAATAAAGTTTAATTATTATACTTTGATGTAACTTTGGCTAATTATGTTTTTGTTATGAAGATTACATACCATTAAGCAACCCTAGTAGATTAACAAAGACATGTGCTCATTTACCCTTTACTCATAGCCATGGTTAGCAATTAGGTTACAATGTTGTAAACTGATTTACAAATATAATAATCAGAGGAGTATTTAAAGCAACTGAAGAGAACAATGCTACATTTTGTTGCTGAACTTTAAAACCAACATAAAGCAGTTACGATTCCCCCCATTACTGAGCAGATTATTATATTATATTATATTATATTATATTATATTATATTATATTATATTATATTATATTATATTATATTATATTATATTATATTATTTTTAGCATTTAACCTTTTATCATGGCTTGTAACTTCAAGTTAGAGAGGAGTTCCTGCTCAACTGGAGGAGTTCAAATATTTTGGGGTCCTGTCCTATCATCAAATCTGAATCATGACAAAAAGAAAAAAATCCTGGTTACAAGCGATTACAATCAGGTTTTCTCACAGGGTGGCTGGGCTCTCCCTTAGGGATAGGGTGAGGAGATCGGTCATTTAGGAGAGGCTAGCAGCAGAGCCGCTTCACCTCCACACTCTGGGGAGCCTACTAAGGTGGCTCGTTGTCTTTTTCAGAGGCCTTCTGGAGGATGCCCGGAGGAAGACATGATGAAGAAACTATGTTTTTCTGCTGGCCTGGGAGCACCTCTGAATCCCCCCGAGCTGGACAAGGTGCTGTGACTGTTGTCCCTGCGACCCTGTCCTGGATTTACCAGATAGCGACAAGTACGAGTATTTTCCTCATTTCTGATATAGTTTTTTTATGTTATGTCCATCTCTTTGGACAAAGGTATCTGTATTAAATGTGCTATATAAATACAGTTGACTTTGACAAACTAAAGTCTGCTATTTGGATGTCCTGACAAAGGAAAGAAAGAGAATGAGATGGACAAAATACATTATTTTTGTATTGCTCTTACACAGTAATATCTGTATGCAATGTATTATAAAATAGACATGTTGCTTGCTCCACAATGAGTTTATTTACCTAACTCAATGTAAAGCTTTTTCATTTTTGAAATGCTTGTAAGTCTTTTAAAAAATTAGTGAGCATTAGGTCATCATCAGATGTCCGGCTTTTAGCTTCAGTTATTCTGTAGATTAATTCTGAATCTCAGTTTACTATTCCAGTTTTTTTAGAGATATTTTAGCTTTACTAACACATAGCCTGTTCAAAATTGAATAAAGGAGCTGCTAGATACTTTATCTTTACTGAGGGGACCCTTTTTCTCCCCCTTCTTCTCTTTTTGACTATGTTTGAAATATAGACTGTGAATTCTCTTATGCTGCCATTTGATGATTATGGATTTATTTCCTAGAGTGCTTTTTAATATTAATATGGTTACTGCTGGCCTGAGACATAGGAGCAGGAGAACTGAATTACATAGAAAGAAAATGACCAGGATTTAGAACATTAGTCTTTTTTTCTGCAGCTACTACCACAATGAGTGTATGTATAGGTAATAGTCTTGACCTGAGGTATGGATAACTAGTGCACATATATGCACCTGTGCGATTGTTTGTTAGTTCATGAGTTGACTCTAAAAGGGCTGCAGAATGTTCATTCTTCATGTGAGGAAATGAGCTCTCACATGCCCTGGAAGGTCAACCATTTTTGGTAACTTGGTCCTCTGAGTTCACCATTTCCCCATTAAAAAGATTTCTGCAGTTGATAGAAAATTCAACCTCTAAAGCTCTAGTATGTAAGATTTTCACACTGGAGCACCATCTAGTTGTGAGCTAAATGAGTTTCATGTTGAGAGATGAGTTAGAGAACAGTGTTGTTTTTTATGGTAATAAGTTATTAGAATGTCCTCCATTTAGTACCTTGTGCATCTTTATAAATGTTTACCAGGGCATGGAATTGGCAACAACCCATGTACGATGAGACCTGTAACTGCAAATATGCCCATTTAATGGTTGATCACATCCAAAAATGTTGAGTGTCTTGCTTAAGGACACGATATTAAAAGCCAGTTTGGACGTTGAACCCATGAATCTTTGGTTTCAGGGCAAACTTCTGCATTCAATGTCACACATCTCCCACTACTTCCTGCAGCCACCTGTTCAAAATACTCAAAGAAACTTATACAACTCTGCTTGTGCACAACCTCACTGCTGAACGAGGCCAACATTCAATCAGTTTCTTGGATGAAAGCATCGCTCCAGACATAGCTGTGCAACCCTTTTATGTCTGTTGAATGTCATAGCTCAAGTCTCCAAAGGAGCCTCACTGTCACAATTGAATCAAGTAATAATACATCAGCAATGTGTCTACTTTGGCCCTAGTTGAAAATGCTCAACAAAATATAATAAAGGTTTTACAGATTTTAGTGCCTTGCACCGTACTAGTTGACTATAAGAATTTCCTGGATTAAGTCTCTGGATAGGACACATTCTTATCTTAGCTTCTGTTTGTAGGTGTCAGTTACTGTTTTTCTGCAGCATAAAACCAAAACAAAAGCCATTAAAACCCAATTTTCTAAATTAGAATCAAAATTAGAACTGGGTAGATTGAGTAATCTACTCCCCAGAGCTGCTGAGAGAAATAAATTACAGAATTACAGAGCAAAAGCAAGCCAAAACTTAGCACTAATTTAGATGCTTGTTTTTTTTTCAAAACTTGTTGGCCTCCATCCCAGCTGGTTTTCTCAGCCATCATGTCACCATTTATACAGCTGTAGGCTTCCTCACAACCAGCACAGCAGACGTAGCTGCAGCACAAAAATGTAATTTTGAGGTGTCCGTTTTACTTCACAAGTACAGTTATTGTGGAAACCTTCTGGGTTTAATAAACTTAATTTTAAAATTTACATTTTAAACTTGAAAATATTCTAATATTTATTTCCACATACTAAATGAAGACAATAAGGACTAGAAAAATAAGCATTTTTGTGTTTTCCTAGATAACATCTATATTTTGTATAGTTCATAGTCCCTGCACAAGCAGCATTACAAACTTAAATGAGACAACTTTCAAAATTAAATTTTTTTTTTTCAAAAATATTAAACACAAACCAATTACTTTAAATTTGAAGTATGTAATAATGAAACTGAAAGAGAAGGAAGAGACAGTAGTATGTAGAATGCAGTAATGTGCTAATATCTTTATTATATTCTTGCAAATGAGTGGATATTTGTTACTGGAGCAATACCTCTGGCTAAGAGCACATAATTCCCAAAGGCACAGTTGTACAGGTTACCGGCAGACTGAACAAAGTGACCATATAAGCTAGTTTAAATTAAAATGTACTTATGCTGCCAAAGAGAACCCATGACATTATATTTAGCAAAAGGAAAAGCAAAAGAAACAGTTCATATCAATGTAAAGATATAACCACAGAGCTTTGATCTTTCTCTGAATACCTAAGCTTCCACTGCAGATAAGGACAGAAGGAATTCTGCAAAAAATCCAAAGCCACTGAGTTTTTCAATGTAAGCTTGTTAATTTAAAATAAATAGATTCCATGTTCAGTTATCTATAGCTCTGTGCAGTTTATACTGTTGATGTTAGCTCCTTCACAATTGGTAAGAAATTATATTAGAGGTGCAGGAACCTCCGATACATACACCCAAAGCCAAATATTAACATATTTAACATAGACGTAAGCTTGCAGTTATTATCGGTGGATGTAACGACCTAATAGGAACAAAAATAAAAATAAATCTTAAACAATATTGTCACATGATAATCTGTTAAAATATTTATAGCCAAGTATAAACTTCATGGCGAATATTCAACCATGCTTATGTTCTGGAAAGGATGGGTTCTCTCTTCCAAGTTAAACCTTTTTATGGTGAGGGATTTCAGTACCTTAGAGCTAAAGTACAACAACCTGTGAAAACGCTAATTGAATCTGGTAAGGTAGTGACATTATCCACAGTGAAAAGCAAGCCCTGTACCAGTGAACCGCTACACAGAGAGGAAAAAGTCATTTTGTTATAAAAGATAGATTACAGTTTTTAAATAGCCAATATTGCTTTAAGCAAAGAAAAAAAAAAGCTAGAATGGTCCACAAATAAATGTATGGGTATAAATTTAGATAGCAGGAAGTGTTCATTCTTACAGCCACAAATTCTTTAGGGCAAGTCTGTTTCAGTAACAACATCTTCACTTAGCATCCTGGAGAAAGTAGTCAAATCCATGGCTGATTTTAAACAAGTTCTTTAAATCTTGAAAATTCTGGGCATCCTGTCTATGTCTTTTGAGGTAAATTCTGTCCATTTATTTTTGATTGTCAAAGGTTCTTGAATTATTCGAGCATGATATTGTCTGTATGGATAAACTGTTTGACATTGTACTGTAATGTTAGTAGGGCTGAAAAAATTATCTGATTAATCGTGATTAAGCGATTATTGAAATAATTGTCACCAATTTAATAATTGATTAATTGTTAACTGAAGTATAGAGACTCTAAAACATGCCTTTAGCTGATAGAGGAACCCATTTAGAGTGGCAATTATTACAAAATTGTGGGGGAAAAATATTTAGCATTTAAGATTTAAACAAAAGTTTTCTTCTGTCAAAATGCTATATCTAGAACTCAAAAAGTGAAAAAAATTTACTTTCACCTGGTTTAATTTTGTAAAACTAATGTTGCACCAACGCCAATTTTTGGCCCTGACATCGATACCTGGCTGTGCAGTACTGGCCGATACCAATAACATACTGATATCATCTTTGATGTCAGTATGTTATTTGATCTTTGAACGTTTGAAATTGATGTGTGTGTATATATGAAGAACTGCATACTACTTGGATGTAAAATAATTGCCATCATGGCTTTGTCAAGCTGCTGCCTACCTTTTTGAAACAGGAAAAAAAAAACTAATACAAAGTGAATCCAGTTGAACGTTTTATTTGCTACCTGGAATAAGTGACAATTGTTGAATAAAGTTTTTGCCCTTAAAAATGGTTTTGGTTCCCTATCTGCTGATACTCGTCGATACCGATGCCACCATTTTAGTACAGTATCGGGCGCCCTGCCGGGTACTGGTATCGATATAGGTGCAACACTAGTTAAAACATCTAATGTTGTTGCATCTTTTTCTTATCAAGAATGTCCAGGTGCATTTCTTCCTGTTTATTTTCAATCTGCCAGTACAATATGCGATAAGATATTTGTGAGCCTTTATCTGCAAGCTTTAATGAACAAACAGTTTAATAAAAATAATATATGTAATATCACAATTTATAGTCTGTTATTGCATTCTTTTTGTTTTCATAAAATTGTTCCATCAGACACACTCAGTACTAAAGGATCTGACCCAGTTTTATATAGATCTCTGCAAAATGCTGTTTGCAGAATTTTGTTTGCTCAAAAATTGCTTCAAAAATTGTGTTCAGAGATTATCTTTCTGTCAGAGACAATCAGATATCAAGACTGGAAAATTAAGGAAAATTTAAGAGTAGGCTTAAACTTTCTTTTTTGATTAAAGCTTATAGTTAGAGAGGCTCAGGTTATCCTGAGCTATCTCTATAGTTATGCTGCTATAGGCTTAGACTGTTGGAGGACATATGGACCCCTTTTTCATCATTGTACTTCATCCTATCTCTATTCTCCCACTCTGCAGAATCTGTTAGTTCAATCTCTAAAGTTATGCTCTCTCTGCTTTTTCTCATAGTAGCTTTGCCTCCTCTGTTCCTGTTTGATTGTGACTCTATACTGGAGAGAAATATCAGCTGTGCTGCTGCCATCAACATCTTTGTTAATAGATGTTTGAGCTTGTGGGGGGCTGCCTGTGGAGATGGTTGACAGTTATCTTTTGTGTCTCTGCTTCTTTTATATTTCTGCTTCTGACTCCTTGAACCTCAAACAGCATCGGTAGTTGCTATCTGAGGTTGAGCCTGGTTCTGCTGGAGGTTTCTTCCTGTTAAAAGGGAGTTTTTCCTCTTCACTGTCGCTACAAACATGCATGTGTGAGGGATTGCCTTCGAGTCAATGATTCAATACAATCAATCGGTTTTCCTTGATTCAATTTGACTGGATGATCTGGTGGAATTGTAAATGTGTTGTGAATTGGCACTAAATAAATCATCTGAATCGAATTGAATTGGGTCTCACTTTTAAGTTTCAATAAGATGGTTGTGTGAAAACAAACATTGTTGATAATATAGAAGTGTTTACTTCTCCTTTGTGTTTTGGCTTCTTTCATGTATGTGCCATGTGTCGAAGACGTAGAAAGTGTGTGACATTTTATTAACACTTTAATACACATGAACAAACCCAACTGGCAGCCAAGTTGTGATGATCTAGGTGGCAGCAAAAGGTTAGAGAGGACAGAATTTACCAGCAGGCTGACTATTACCCTCACTATCAGTGCTTTCACACATACACGCACCTCATTAAATCACTCCCACACCCCCATCTGTACTGAGAACACAGAAATAGATGCCAGCTCTGTGTGTGTGCTTTATCGAGTGTAAATTTGTACAGCACATAACTTGAATGCAGGGCAAATGCATGTTCTAGGTCAGATGTGTAAAGGCAAGTGTTAAGGTGGTCTTATGGCAGCACAGGAAGGTTTTAAACATTTAAAACACAGAGAACAGTATTATAGCAGCACCTATTTTAATGTTAAAATTTGTATAAATACAACTTTAAAAGGGCTAAAGAAATTTTGTCTTTGTTGGGTGATGGATCTGAACCTTTATTTTATGTTTGAATGTAAAGTAATGCTTTCTTCAGTGGTTGGTATAAAAAAGTTGCTTTAAAATGCAAGACAAATTTATAAGGTTAGAGTTTATTTTAATGTCAAAATTATGCTAATAGACGTCCCTGCAATTTTGCCAAATATGTACAGAATATACTTCTATAAAAAGAGAAAAAAAAATTATAGGTAAAGTGAAAAGAAGCTTTGGTCTTTTAGAATATGTTAACTATCAAATGATGGTTAAGATAAGAAAATACAAACAAAACAACATAATCTCCTCTTACTTAAGAACTCTAGGTTACTTTGTCATGCATGTGGAGGCTGAGTACCATATTGCAGCAACAGGACCATGACAGATTTATGGTAAAGATGAAAATTTGATTAAGAAACACAGACTCGAAAAGCAAGAAGAAACTCAGAACCAGGAGATCAACATCAGAGAACCAAGTCTAGAACATTTAACATAAACTTTAGTACAGTTTGGAAGTGATGTGCTGCATTGGTGTGCATTATGAAAGTTATGTAGAAAGAGTTACTGGCTGAGCTAATTACCAACAGACTTGGTAAGTGTTATTTAACATAATTCCATAAATTTTACTTATAGTGATAATTACACAGTTACAAGCACAGTTACGTCATAAAAGCAAAGTGAAAGGGTCTGGGATCTGGTTAATGTTTATTTTTATATTAAAAAATATATAATTTCTTTGGAGCCAATCCATTTTTTAAAGGAATAAATAATAAAACAATAAACATTAGTTTAAATAAACTGCATCAATCCTGCCAAAGAGATTGTCAAATATCAAGCCTAATGTTTGGAGACTGCATGGTTATGTGTGAATTGTGGACTATATATAAGTTACACAATCAATTTAATTCAATTTAAACACAGACAAAAAGAAAACGTTTAAGGAAAAGATGAACGTAAACACCTGACCAAAAGTTGAGTTCCTGTCTAATTGTATAATTCATCAGTGAATTGTTAAACTGAAAGATTAATTTGCCTCAACAAACTGAGTCACATTTCTTCATTAACTGGATCATTATTTTCTCAGTTTAGTCAAAGTCAGCCTAACCTGGTAAAGAGTGGAACTTCTACATTTTGTGATTCATATAGTGACAACTATTACTATTACATCTATTACTCTGAGGTAATGGCTAATTCTGGGAAAGGCTAACGCTGCAGTCATTTGCCTGGAGTTAAAAGGAACCTGGATTAACTCAAGATTAGTTGAAGCAACCTGCTAGACCCATGGAAAAGTAATTCAAAAGTAGTACTCAGCAGAAACAGCACTGCTTGACTCATTCACCTACTCCATGAATGAGACAGTAAATCCTTGTTGATCAAAGTGGAACACGTGCACACAGCCTGACTCAGAATAAATAAGATTCTGAATCTGGGGACTGGCAGCTCAGTGGTTAGGGCATAGAGCGTGGAATCCTGTGGTTCTGAGTTCAAGCCCCACTCCCACAGACTTCCTCTCTGGGTCTCTGAGCAACACCCTTAACCCCACACAACTGCACCCCACTACTCCCCAAGGGGATGGGTTAAATGCAGTTAACTTCGTTGCTCTTTACTTATGACAGTTAAATGACAATAAAAAGCTGGGAAAAACAAGCAGACTTTTCTCACACAAATCAATTAGTACTATATACAACTGAACTAATATAAATGAAGCAACGGACAGAGAAAGGTAAGATAAAAGAAAGTTAGATTCTATATATTGATTAGAATCTGACATTTTACACCATTATATCTTGTACATAGATGATGTTTCCACGTCTTTGTTTTACTCTTAGACTAAAATTTAAGAAACAGAACTAAGGTTTTAAGAAATAGGGAAGGATTTTTTTTCTCTCCAAAGTGTTTTTTTATGTTTTGTACTGCCCCCTGTACTTTTAGAGAATACTGCACCGGTGTCAGCGTACCTACAGCCTACGGTACCTATAGCCTGAACAAGCCTGTAGTGCTTTTTCAGGCTTGTGCGCAATTCTAAGCGTGACTCGATTAAGCCAAACCAAATGCCTATCGTAAATGTGAAGTAACAGAAAGTGCATTTACAGCCATTATATTACATTTCTGACTGTATATCCCTGTAATTATTACACACTGTAGCTTTAAGACAGGTGCAAACCACCTGACGGTCAGGCCATAAGTATGACCAAACCCATACATTTTACCCATTTTAACTTTAAAGCCAAAAATGTAGCTACATAAAATGAATTATTTGACCAAAATATTTGAATTAATATAACTAATGAAGTGATTCAGTTCACTCAGAAAGACTGTCATTCCCTTCACTAGTCCAAATAAATCTATTATACAAGTTTCTAAAATTGTTATTTTTCCTTGTGTGTGGGCAAGGCAGGCCTTCGAGATAAGGTGAGGAGGTCCGTATTCCAGGGGGAGCTCTGAGTAGAGAGCCAGCATCAAAAACAGACAATTAAAACAACTGGGGACCTCATTGGAAGGGCTGCTAGATGTTGCTCTCTCTACCTCCTGAGGCTTGAGAACACCTTCAGATCCCCCTTTGGGAGTCGAGGATTGTTGCAGAAGAGAAAGATGTCTGAGTTTCTCCCCTGAATTTCACCTCTGTGACCCAATGTTGGATAAGCAGATGGATGAATGGAAGGATGAACATTTAATGAGTTGTATAATGTATAATGCATGACCATCTGAACTTCTTTAGTCCCTTTGTAAATTCTGACATACTTATTCAGACTAAATATATATTGTTTCTTTAACTGTATGTCGGCCAGAATCATTTTAAATCGTGACCAATTTAACTGATTTAAATTATATTGTAACTGTATTGACTGGGTAGACTACATATGTGAAGTTTAGTCTCAAAAGCAATATTCAAAGGGAATTTTCTTCCATTTATCCAAGACTGTTTAATCTTATCAATTGCTCCCTTCCACCTGTATTTAAGGGAGTGCTAGCAAATCAGATGGGTGTATGTGAGGCTTAAATAAGGTGTATTTAAGGAACTTTTCATTATCTAGGATATACTTTATTGAAAAACATATCAAAGTATCCTTGGTGTAACTTAATAAAGCTAAGGAAGAAATTATTAAAACATAAGAAAAGATTAAATGAAATCTTTGTATATTTTTTTATTTTTAAAACACAATTTGTTTTTCACTTCACAAGGCTGCTACACGGATTGATTCTAAAATCTTGCTTCACCCTAAAAGCTTTGCTTCTGAACCCATGTTTAAAATATTGAACTGATATGGCATTTCTCGTCCACTGAGAAGCCCTGATATGGTCTTGCCAACTATTAGTGGGTCATACTTTGTGAAAAAGGGAGAACTGGCCTTTTCCATTAGAGCTCCCATTAGTCCCTTGCTGGTTTCAAAACCTCCCCCAACTGCTTTCCTCAGTAAAAGCTTTGTTCGGCGGTTCAAGGTAAATTCACCACACACGCTGTACTTTTTGTTAACATTCATGTGATCTAACTCAGCCTTTACAGGTCTTAAAAAAAAAATCCTTCAGAGAAATGATTCCAGTGCCTTGAAGTAGTATTCCCAGCCCTTGAAGGTTTCAATAATTTGTCATGTCACAACTTATAAGATATAAAGAAAATAACGTATGGAAATAAATACAATGTCTGGTGAGAACTTTAGGATGAAAAAGCAATTCTAACAATGACTTTGCTTTGATTTTATGCTCTAGCCATATGTTTAGAATAGTTCTTTTGGAAAGCAAAACCTCTGTCCCTGTCTATATAATCCTTGCAGTGTTCATAGCTTCATCTATCTTTGCATCAGCTTTGAGCAGCTTTCTTGTCTCTGCTACAAAAAATATCACCAAAGAATAATAATGCCACCACCATGTGTCACTGTAGGGATGGTGCAAAGTACCTTCTCTCTCCTGCTTGCTCATTCTCCAATATGGTTTGCTGACAACTTTTAACTTGACTTTACATAGATTTTCTTAATGAAAGGCCATATTCATAGAGTCCACAATGATTAGTTTCATTGCCAATAAACTTCCCGACCTGCTATTAATTTAGGCAAACCTATTTGTTAGTTTCTTCCAGACCTGATAGATGTGTCCTTTGGTCTTCAGGGTGGTGGTCCTTCACAAACGCTCTTTTAAAAAACTCTGAGGCCTATAATGTATATTGAAAAATTTATATTTTCTGCTTTGTGACACCAAACGAATCCCCAAAGCTTATATTCAGGAATTGTTGCAACAATATGTAACAACAAGTGACCCTTAAGCAATTGGACAGCTCCAGGCAAACAGGAAATATTGTAAAATAGGTAACAGATGCAGGATCATTACAGTGTTCAAACTTTTTTGTTGATTTTTTTATTGTTGCTTTATGAGAAAAGGTTTGTTTTTAGTAGATTTTAATCAGCGTCCTTTCAGCTTTTCACCATTATGATGAAAGCACAGAGTTGAATTAAACAAGTCCCTGAACATCCTTTAAGCTTTTAACCCAATCTGAATATAGAGCTATTCTAAACTCATAAATAATGCAGGATGTGTAAAGCAGATGCATTACGTTGAGCACTATTGTTCAGATGTTTGGTTTAATGAATAGGCATCGCTAAGAGCCATTACCTGAAAGCAAAGCCTTTCACTCGTGTTTTCCCTCCCTCCTGCGTATTAGTTGGCTGGACTTGCTGAATTGAGGAAGGCATAGGCTCTGGCCTGGATCTGACAGAGTAATGTTCATGCTTAGTAAATTGTGTTGGAATTGCTCCCACGGGAGACATGAATGTGACAATGGTCTGTGGGCTAGGAGCACTTGTTCACGAACAACATTGTAAGTCTGTTTGCCCTTTTGCTGTGAATGAGGAATTAATTATTCATCCTCCGATGGCAGCTAAAGAGTGTGAAGGAGAGAGGGGGAGGTGTTATTGTACACAATAGGTTGTGAAATCTTTTTAGGTGTCAGGAGAAGCAGGAAGTCATAGGGATGAATGGAAGCAGCAGAAACACACAGCAGGATCTTTATATCAGATGAAACCGTCCTTGTATGACAGACTCAAGAGCCCACATAAAATTCAATCATGAAAATTAAAAATGTAAAGTGGAGCCTTTTCATCTATTCATTCACTTGCTTTCATTTGTCTAACCCCTGCAGCGAAAATAATCAATCTTATATTATTCAGTTTTTCCTCTGCTGACTTTACACCTCAAAATGTCTACAACCAGCACTTCACAGCGATAATATTTATATTCAGAATAGAATATTACTTATTTAATTTTACTTATGCTCTCCCTAAATGGGAGCACCGTTTCCTTTCTGACATAATGGTATGTTAAATTTCAAAGAAACCCAAAGTTACACATTAAGCTTTAGAAATAATAATCCTCCAAATCAGGGATTCCCAGACATGTCTGTCTGTGACCCCAAAAATAACAATGTGACAGACTGGTGAATCCCCTAAAAATATACAAAATTACTTGACTGTATGTTTATCTAAAAATATAAAGTAAAGTTATGAGATATATCTTGGAATAAACTATTGTTTTAAACAAATTTAACAACTTAGTCAATAATTTACAAAATGCTCTTGATTATTCAATTGGACATTTAGTTATGTCACAAATATTACAATTAATGTTGTTTTTAATATATGAATCTTGTGATCATTTTTGCTGCATGATAAAATGTCAACATTTTACACACTTTGAATTTATTATATAACTGATTAAAAGGGGAATATTTGTATAGCTCCAAATAGATATAAGCTGGATCCAATGGTTCATACCATTTTTAGCATGGAAGACAAGTTACATAAGTAAAGACTTTGGCCTTGTGTCTGAATTAATCAATACCCATGAATCAATGCCACACTAACATAAAAACACTGAATAGAGAAGAAACTAATTAAGACAGACAGCCCTTACTGTGATCTATCTAATTGTTAATTAATCATTCAATTTTACAATGATCAGCATTTATATCTGTCGAGACCACACTCTCACTACACTGTAGCAGTCTTGACTTGCTTGGTCTTCATGACAGCTCCTCCAGCGCACCCCAGGCAACACTTAGTCGGCCAGCAGGTCTTTTTTTTTTTTTGCGCTGACATGAAGTGGAGAGTTGCCAGTAGTCTTTCCTGGAACTCCCAGAAAGGGTTGCTGAGGAGGGGCAGCTGGGTAAATGGGTGGCAGAGTACCAGATCTAAAATGATAGGTGGCGCGGAAGGGTAGATAAGATTATCCAGAGAGGAAGACATCTGGGAAGAAACTCCCCTGGGAGATGCAGGAGAGCCCTATAAATACAAACCTGCTGCAGCTTGGTGGGCAACCTCCAGCCAGGTTGTAGTCATTTCCATAGCAATAAAGGCCATTTATCTAATGTATTGGCCTGTTACAACCTCTCCTTTATGGGTTCCTGATGAGGGATTCCCTGCAGGCTCGCAGCAGGGCCCTGACACACATTGATTGAGGAGTTGTTCTATTTCTGCAAGCAAAACCTTACACATTTATCTATTTTCCTTAATTTGCCGCAGCTCTGTGTCTTTTTTTCCCTTCCTCCCTCTATCTTTCTCTGTCTTGTCCTCATGATCTGTCTTCACGCCTTACTCTGTCTCTCCTGCCTTTTTACTGCTTCTGTCTCTTTGCTCTCCGAGGATTGTCTGCAGGCGTATTGTCAAGCTGCTCCCATGAAAATCAATAATGTCATTCTAATTCAAACTGATATCAAAAGGCACAAGACCAGTATGCCTTTTCTCTGTAGGCTTTTTATAAGCCTATGTTTTTTCTGTGGCCTGTCTTTTGATCCCTCCGAGTCCTTCTTTGGGTTTCTGAATGTCTGAAGAAAGCACTATTTTTTGACTTCGGCAAAATGGTGTCGTTGTCTATGAGAAACCACTTTTAAATATCAATCTTTAAGCTAAGTATCAAAGATATTGGCAGACACAGGCACTTTGCAATGATTCAGAGTATGGTCTGCTTAAAACTTAATTTAATTTTTCAGCAGCTAAGGCAAGAGTAAAACAAGTACTTATGTATTCTCGGAAGCCCAGTTTCTTAAGAACAACACAGAAGTGATGGGGAACATAATGTCGGGGTGCATAAAGCACTGTTTATTCCCCTTTAGGCCACAATCACTCACATTCTTAACATAATTAGCACAAATTACCTATATCGCTCCAACCCGCTGCCTCCTCTGAACCCTTTATGTCCTTCTACTCTCTTGACAAAACTGCACATCAGCATGTTTTGCCCAATCACAGACTCATTTGTGAAGACATAATGTAGTCCAATTGTATGAGAAGATGTTTCCGGCCCTGAGGTGCTCTCACAGCTCAATATTAATAAGGTTTGACCAAGACAACACCAGTACAGACGTTTTGTGGTTGGATAGTACAGTCCATATTGCTTGTACTTAGTTTAGCAGGAAGTTTTTGAAGAGGCACTGAGCTGTAATGAGGGAACAAAGCAAAAGAGTTCTCTTAACTATTTTTTTGTTTTGCTGGAGGCCAAACATTTCATCTACCAAAAGCATTTAAGGGAAGCTGCTAAATGTTTTATGATTGTTGAAATTTCCTCTGCAGCTTTGTTCATTTTAGTGCTATGAAGAAAAGAAGCTTTAATTATACCAAACTGCTTGAGCCACGGTGGTCTGCTGAACTTCATTAAAACAATGCCACAGCTGTTTGTTCTTTGCATCATTATGTGTTTTTGATATTATATACAGTATTGAATATTCATCATTTTGATTTGCTTAATTAGATTTTTTTCAAAGCCATGTTTGCTGAAATTATGAACTTGATGGCCACTTTTTTAGATAAACCTGTTCATCTGCTTGTTAACAAAAGCAACAGATTAGCCACTCATATGGCAACAATGCCATGCATATAGACATCTTGATTTGGCAATGAAAGCCAGTGAGTTTTAAGAGAGTTTTCAAATGTGGAGAAGAGAAAATTTGAATGACAGATTTTTTATTATCGTTATTGGTGACAGATTCTCTTATCTGAGATAGAAAAACAGATTTATGGAGCTCTCTCTGGTTGAGACAGACTATCTAGTGAGCAGCAGTTGTGTTGACCACAAAGGCTGATCTTATGAAAGGATTGGCAGACATAATGAGGTGACATAAAGGCAACAGTGGTTTAAATGAATATGTCTTACAACCAAGGTATGTATACACCTCTTAATGCAAAACACATCCAAGCTTTAAAGCTTGTTTTATGGTTGACATGTCTGTGAGGTCCGCATGCCCGAATTGCATCATTTTGGGCTTCCAAACCCTGTGGACAGAATTTCCGCATGGAATAACTAGGAAACTTTGTAACTATGCATACAGATCTGCACGGAAAACTTTGCAAGCGAGCAGCAGCTCCTGCTGGCGAGGGTTCGCATATGTAAACATCTAGACACATCCTTTGACGTATCCCATAAATATCACCACTATCAACACATTGTGGAAAAACTACAGGAAGGAAATGGCTGTTGCTTTCGAGCAGCATCAAGTCTTAAGAGGCTATGATAAAGTTAAAAACGGACGTGTTTTCTACTTATCATTTACTGTTGTGGTGTCAGCTTGCACTTTGTGCTGAAAACGCCCACCCATAGCCACAAAAACAGGGAGAAAGCCTTACAGAGAATAAATGCGGCAGACGCCATGACGGACAGCTTATTTTCCACATGGAATGACTATGTGTCAAGCACAATGAGCCCTTAATGCAGATTACTGCAATAGAAGACCAAACAAGGTGCCCCTCCTGTCAGCTAAAAAAATTAAACCAGTTCTGCATTTTAAATAGGCTTACAAATTGGGTAGTCACAAATGAAAGCAATACCTATCAGGTAATTGTTTTTTTCCCTGATAGGTATTGCTTTCAAGAGAAATATATTTTGGCTAGATTCATATTGCTGACATATGTGGCTAAAATATGATTTTTTTTTTCTCCACAGAAGTAACTCAGATGAGATTCCCTCATGAATCTGTGAACAGGCCAAGTTACATGGAATCTGACATTTTTAAATCTGATCTGTCATGATCTTGCCGCTGATGACTGGCCTGATCACTAATTTCATTCATCTGCCTATCTCTGCCCATTTCTCATTACCCTTCAGCTGAACTACCTGCTTCAGCCTCAATTCAGCCAGCCTTCAACCAGCCATCAGTGCTAGATTATTTAAGCCTTTGGTGAGACTTCTCTAGCTTTCTTCAGTGTTTGTGATTGCCTGAAGCTGACCTACTCTACGTCTGGACCTTGGAGCCTGCCTGTTCCCATTCTGTTTTCCTGACCTCTCCTGACTCCTGCTGGATTCTGCCTTTCCTGACTCCATCCTGACACCATCCTGGATTTCCCTTGGTTTATTTCCTTTGGATTTTTGATCTCCTGGCTCTGACTCCTGAGCACCCCTTTGACACCGACTTTGGTTCTGGATTATACTGAATTGCTTCATCTGCCCGGGTTCTGATCTCCTGCCTGTCCTTCAACCTACAGGACTTGAGGGTCTTTGATTCTAGAGGCAGCACCTGCTGTGTTTTATTGGCAGCTGACCGGCTGAAACCAACCTCGTCCCCTGGGCACGGACTGAATTTTAAAACCAGGTTAGTGACTCACATGTTCATTATTATCCTCCACCAGATAGATGTGGTCACTAACCTGTGTTCTTACTGCAGAGGTTCCTGTCTTAGATGCCTTAGATTAATTAATGTCTAAGGCGTCTAAGGCAACGATTCAAATGAAACTTAAGGAGTCAAACCGTAACCACTCAGTTGACTACAATGCTGCAGGTCATCCTTTCAGAGACCCCTCAGCCCACTGATGAACTAATACCTGAAAGAGAGCTCTGTGATTGTTTGTCCTCATCTTCAATGCACCTCAGCAGGGGCTCCTCATCTTCAAGGCCGCTCAGCAGGCGTTCCTTACCTCCAAGCCCTCTCAACGAGTGTTCCTCATTTCCAAGGCCCCTCAACAGGCGCTCCTTGCCTCGAGGACCTCTCAGTGGGCGCTTCTCAGATCTTCCAGGGTTCCACGCTGTGCTGTCTCTTTGTGGGTCCCAATTTGTTCGGCCTCACTGCAGCCTTGGGGTCTTACTTCTGTGCTGCAGTCAGTGGCCAACAATGCTCCTGTGCCTCAGTCGGCGGCCACCAAGGCTCCTGTGCCGCAGTCGGCGGCCACCAAGGCTCCTGTGCCGCAGTCAGGGGCCACCAAGGCTCCTGTGCCGCAGTAGGCGACCCCCAAGGCCTCCTAGGTTCCTGCTGCAGAGAGGCCTTCCTCCACATGTCCTCCTCCATCACCATCCTCCAGAGATTTTGCTTCGCCTCCGGCCTCATAACCAGCCTTTAGAGAATGTGCTTTGTCCTCATCCACCTTTGGTGGGTTGTTTTGTGTTTTGGTTTTTGTTTCTTGCCCTTCTCCTGGTTTCCCATCCACTCTCCCCGGTTGGGTTGTTTTGTTTTTGGACTTTTCAGGGTGTCTGGAATCCACCCTTAGGTGCTGGGTACTGTTGTGGTTTTAGTTCTGTTTAAGTTTTATCTTTGAGTTTTCATTGGTTTTATTTCTGGTGTTATTCTAGTTATTTTTTATTGTAGTTGTGTTATTTTGTATTTCTTATTTTGTATTTCTTATTTGCCCTCTATTGCCCTCTTTTCCCTAGCTCCCTTCTAGATTCCTCTCTCCACACCTGCTCCCAATCTGTTGATTAGCCTGGTCTTTGTTTCTGTCTCCCATATATACAGCTCCTGTTCAGTCACTGTTTTGCTATTTCCTTGTTGTCAGTTATTTTTCCTTCATGTGGGTTTTTCTGCATTTCAGTATTTTGTGGATTTATGTTTGTGGAATTTTGCTTCTGTTAAAAACCTTTGGATATTAAACTTGCAAATAACCACAGCCTTCATTTCTGCATTTGGGTCCTTCAAACCTCCAAACAACCTGACAGCGGGCACCATTTGACTGGATAGATGATGGTTCTTTCCTGCTCCCTTTTATGGTTAAGACCCTAATACCTTATAAAATTGCATAGGTGGACCATTGCAGTGATGTGTGAAGTATATGTAGAAAACACAATGCCAGAATTAATTACACACACAACGAAGGGAAAAAGATAGAGGTGGGTAGTAACTAGTTAAGTTTACTCACATTTACTTAAGAAACTTCAAAAACATGTACTCTCAGTTTTTATGATTATTTAATTTTTTTTTTTTTTACATTTTTATTTGTTAGTTTAGTTAAGTCTTTAGCAACTCCATCCCTGTTTGAATAAAGACCAAACATGTACCAGACAAATTACAATCAATTGAACATCTACATGTTATGTCCAGGTGAGATTTCTTATTTTAGTTTCATGGTTCTGATGTTACTTTCTGTCTGCTCAGCCTGCTGTGCTTTTTAGAAGTCAGGTGAATATACAGTAAGCTATAGATATAATATCCTGTTCTAACATGAATACCTTCCCTACTGTAAGTATTTGTTTCATAAGTTATATGTTTCTTAAGAGTTTGTGGGAAAAAATTATAATTTTGCCTCTAATTTTTGTTATAGAATCCTCCTCTACCTGTGCAGTCTATGGAAAAAAGTAAGTGTAAACAAGTCACCATGCACACACACACACACACCTAAGAACAATTTATTTCACCAATTTAGCTAATGTTTTGGACTGTGGAAAATACCTGGAGTACCCGGAGAGAACCCAGCAATCCACAGGGAGAACATGAAAGATCCATGCAGAAAGACCCGAAAATGGGAGATGAATCCAGGAACTTTCTGCACATGGTACAGTACGCACCTCAATTGTGATGACATTTTTTTTTAGAATTGTGTTACTCATCTGTATTAATGGTCCTGTGTGTCTCTGTGTTGCCCTGCGATGGAATGGCGAGTTGTCCAGGGTGTATCCTGCCTCTCGCCTGTAAATAGCTGGAGAGGTGCTGGAGGCACCAGCACCACTCGCGATCCCGGTAGGGATAAAGCGTGATGGAAGATGGATGGATGGATCTGTAGTAATGATTTTATTTTTGTCTTTAAAATACTAGAAGTTGCATATAACTTTTGCTTTTTTAGTCTGCCCTTTTTTATTTTTAGATATTAAATCAGATGCGATCAGTACTTTGTATTTAAGTGGCCTGTTTGACTGCTGAAGTGAAACTGTTTAATTTCTTTGGCTACCTTCTTTTATTATCCTTTGATCTTTTTTTTAGTTTAATCTGCTTTTATTTTTCTTCTATTTTTATGTAAAGCACTTTGAATTGTACTTGTACCGAACTGTGCTATACAACTAATCTTGTCTTGCCATGCAAGTCCAATCTTTATTTAAATGCTTTAGTCCTTGCATATGTTCATGTAGGCTATTTGTCAAGAAGATTTGAAGAGTTATATCTGTTTTTTTTTTTGTTTTTTTTTTGTATGTATATTGTTCAGTGTTAAATTCTTACTGTTGTGTTTTTAGGTAGACAATTTCCAAATCTGTCCAGGGACAACAGATGAAAAATAGCCTCTTGTTAATTGTAGTGCATTTGTCATATAAATAAATAAAACAAACAAAAGAAATTCTGTGTAACAGGTTGTGTTTGTACAAAAAGCAAATCTATGCACATTTGCATATTAGTTATGTTATACAAAGCAGTTTCCTATTTACATTTAGTTTGTATTTTGTTTAAAGTTACCACTGAGTCTTATTTCCTGTCTAACTAATGACTTTCCCATCAAATTAATACAATGGTCTGCACAAAATAGAACTCTGATCTATTTTGCTCAGACACTCAAAGACGCAGGCGCCGACATTTGCTAGCGATCTGGGTAGCCCAATTCATTGCAATCCATTGAACTTTTTGCCACATTTACCTTCAATTTGGATTCAGTGTGATTTGGCCTTGATGACAACTGTACATGATTTCAAGGAAAAGTCCGGTCAGCAAGGAATGATCAATATTTATACATAAAACTAATACGCTCACAGTGATATAATTGATTCAGCATTAATCAGTAAAAAAATAAAAACAAATATTTTTTGTCGTGATCGCTGTCTGGGAGCGGCCATTTTTGCCCAAATATAGAAACACTTTACTCCTGACATCTTCCGGCAGTCATGTAAAAATTTAAATAAAAATTTGGTCAAATATGGATAGTTAGATAAATTTAAGACAAAAAAAACAATATTATGGTCACATTTCTATCATTTTTGCACTGCAATGTTTTTTTTTTGTTTTTTTCCTTAGAGACCTTTTTTTAGTATTATGTTTAGGTGCTATAAATACATGAGATTCACTTTAAGATGGACTCCATCATGAAGTGGGATGACCCGGCTAATGTGACTTTAAGCAAGTATTTATACATCGCACTGATTACCTGGCACCAGCTGATTGTTGGCTTATATAATGCTCTAGGCTTCCAGGGCCTGTTGTCTTATGAGCTGTATGATGAACTGGTTCATGATAGTCCCAAACTCTGTCTGGTGATGATTTTTTTTGCCTCTTACTTATTCTTCAGCATTTTGTTTTTGGTCACCCATGTTTTGTGTTTTATATTTTGCTGAAATATAACAAAACAATTGTTTTTATTTTTTACTCGGGACTGGGTCAGTTTCCAATTTTGCAAGACTTCACTTGCTTTTTCATATAAATTTAATTGTTACATATATATATATATATATATATATATATATATATATATATATATATATATATATATATATATATATATATATATATATATATATATCTGATGTGCCAATGGAGAAAACCTTACCTCAAACATTACTCAGAGACTGAATGAAGATAAAAGCGACATTGTGAAGGCTGAGACATAAAACTCATATTTGTCCATGACTATGTAAGCCTTGTATAAAGCGTGTGTTTGAACTTTTGTGCCTGTTTATGGATACAACCTTAGAAATTATTTTTCTAACACCAGATACAGTGCCTTGAAAATATATATATTTATATAATTTTTCCAAATTCTGTGACATTGCAGCTGCAAAATTCAATGTATTGTGTAAAAATTTCAGAATGGATTAGCTAAAGCACTACACTCTAACTGAAGCTCTGGTTTTATGTTTAGGATTGTTGTTCTGTTCGAAGATTAGCTTCTTCTCATCATTTTTTTTTCAATTATTTTTTAGTTTTCTTTTCATTCTGTGTATGTTTTATGTCCTTTAGTTTTTATAAGTTGTATAAAGTTTTAGTCAGTTTTATAAGAACCCATCCCCACAGACAGGGGATTAGATGTATCCCCAGAGGTAGTTTTTTTTTTTTTTTTTTCCAGTACTGGTCTTCAACAGTAGCCCCCCCAAAAAAGGAGGTAAAATATGGACAGGCCTCCTGTGAGTGGCTGAACAGGATACTTATAAATAGGAGCTTCTAGTTGTTCATTTGTATGCAGGTAACAAATCATTCTTGATTTTATTTTTTTTCTTGTCATAATTAAAGTGTTTGTTTATGTTTAGCTTTGAAAAAGCTTGTGTTGCTGAAATAATTATGACACGTTTGGAAATAAACTACATCGAAGACAATGTACTGGCATGGGCGACAAATAATTATATGCAGCCTGATCATACAAGTAATATAAACATGCTTCAGTTTTTCCTCCTTTTGTATATTTATTATTCCCTTACCCAATTTTAGTGACTGCCAAAGGACCCTGACTCAGCTTCACCCATTATTCTTCCTCTGTCTGTGGAAACTGTGATGTTTAATGTTGATTTTTCTGTTACTGCCTTGAAATAACTATACTGACTTGAAGTAGAAAAAATTTCTGTGTGCTCTCTTTGTCTAAAGGTTTGCTGATCAGGTTAAATGCTTCATTAAATGTCTCAGTTTAATGTGCTGTTAAAACTATCCCTGATTTGTCAGAGCTTTGCTTACACTGGCTTGCATTTCAATATAAGTGGTGTGATCTTGCAGTTGATGTCATGTCAATTAAAGTTAATTGACCCACGGAACAGTCATTTTTAAATGTTTTGACACTTAGAGTCCAGTAACTTATTTTCTGAATTATTATTATAAATTATAGGAGGATGAACAGAAATTCCAAGTGAAAATGTTTTAGTTACATTTCTAAAAAAACTCTGTTTAATTTTTTTCCATCTTTCACAATAATTCAAATGTTTTTGTTGGTTTTCCATATTTATTGAAGAAAAAGACCACAGCTTCTTGGTCATAATGTTACAAAATGTATGAAGCTTATGGGTATGAATTCTATACCAAGGAACTGATGAGAAATGTTAATTTACCAACTAATCCAATATGCATCTATGATCATCACTGTATCTAGTATAACCATCGTCGTTTTTTATTAGAAAGAGAATAATTTCATTTCTTTCTTTTACACCATTTTCCTTAATGAGCACCCAGTGCAAAAAGGATTATAGGAGACGAGAGAGCATTTATTCAACAGTAATTAATCATTCTGCCTCATTGTAGAGTCCTCATATCTGATAAACTGTGGGAATGAAAGATCAATCACTTTATTTTCAAGTTGTGATTTCCCACATAACACTAACTCTCATAATGCAGAATGTAACAGTTGAGTGTAATAACATGTGAGTTAGACTTTATCGAATGCAAAAAGTTTGGCTACAGCTTTAGGTGCAAAAAACCTAAAGGACTTATTTTGCTTCTGGGTTTAGAAAAACAAGGATGTTATGACTTAGACAAACTTTATTGACATTTTGTACACACATTTCCATCTTTTAAAGTGCAACAGTGATAAAATGTAAACATGGTGATCAATATATAAACATAAGACTGAGATATGATTTAGAGTTTTCCAACATTTAGCTTCTTTTTTTTTTCCGTTTTATTCAACATTCAGCGGTCTAATGGCAGTGGGAAAGAAGCTCTTTTGTTATATCACTCAGCTTTCATTTGATCCTTTTTCTTATAGCTACAGTATCTGGATGAATACCTGTGCCTTCAGCTTATAAGGTTTTATTCGCAATGTTTATTTTTTGCTAAAGAAATGCTGCAGATAAGTGTCTGAGGAAAAAAGGGAATAGCACACAGGAATTTGATTTAATTGTCAGGAACAATTTAGGGTTGCCTCATCTCATGCTCAGAATGTTTCTGACACATGAAGGGATTCTTTGATGCAACAGTGGGAGGACGGTCCCCTGCTGACAGAACCGACCAATAATTCATCTCTGACAAGCAGCTCCGCCAACGCAGAGTGGTTAAAGAAATAAAGACTTGATTTTGACCTAAAAAGGAATTTCTTCAATTATTTTTCACTAACAGTAGGCTACAAAGCAAAAAATAGTCATACCCTTTGAAAGTTTGTTGAAAACTGAAAACTTGGCTTTTTTGGGGCTCTAATGTGATTAAACAACAAAAATTAGAAAATAACTGATAACTGGGGGTACAATTATAAGAGGTTTAATTTTTTTTCTTATTCAAATAGATATCTGAAAACTGTTGCATGAATTTGTACCCACCCCCAGCACTAAGCGTTAAAATGTCCAGTGCAATCATTCTACCTGAGAAGCTCCCAAATAGTTGAATTAGCAAATTTCCATGGAATTAAACGTCAGTAAGAATACAGCTGTTCCGTGAAGGCCTCCAAAAATGAGTGAACAAACATGAACAAAACCAAGGAGAAGTTTAAAGCCAGGATAAAGTCTGAGAAAAATCCCTTAGCTTTGAACATTTCACAGAACACTGCATTTTTAATATGTGGCAACTATAGCGACAGAAAGACCACCTTAAAAAAAAAAAAAAAAGAAAAGCAAGAGTACCATTCTTGCAATCTGCCCATATTAACTCTGGAGGAGCTCCAACAATTCATAGCTCAGGTGCAAGTCTGTCAATAAAACAATAATTAGCGTCGCACCAATAAGGTATTTATGAAAGAGCAGCAGGGAAAAAAAGCTGATGTTTGCTTAAAAAGCCTGTGGGGGAAACCCATTTTTTTATTCCTCTCTCGTCACACCATCCCACTACATTAATCTGTCCCTGAAGGACATCTTTTTCCCTCCTAATACAATTGTACTTTTATTCTTTGACAGTCTAAATTTGTAAACATGAACAGACACTCTCCTCCATCATTTGCCATTATATCAGTGTCTTTCTTGCCACAATAAAAGCAGATATTTCTGCAAATAAGGCATCCCCATTGTAGGACATAGTAGAAACAACAGCAGGCAGTAGTCTACTGTAAACCAGAGGTCTTCAACAGGGGGTCTGCGACCCCTAAGGGGTCCGCAGAGGTACTGCATGGGGGTCGTGAAAGTTTTTTCCACAAATTGAAATGTCTTTAAATACATATTAACAAGAATTCAAGACACTGATGTAAACAGATAAATGGAGGCAGAAGATGTCTTTCAGTTATCAATGCCCACATTCAGCGACACACAGGAGCTCTTTCAAGCTGGGTACCGTTTATTTCACAACACCTGTCCCATCAACCAGGAATCACAATCAGAAATACTTTAATAATCCCAGGGAGAAATTACTTTCGTTACATTACTCTATCTGTAATAGAGTGACTATAGGAGCAGTTTGATATAAAACAATTTCATACATGTATTATTAGGGGTCCCCGCCCCATCTCGCCCTTGGTTTGGGGGTCCTTGGCCTGGAAAACCTTGAAGACCCCTGGTCTAAACCTTATTAAGAGAATATCCTTGGAAAGTCGAGAAAACAAAAAATTCTCATTTAATAAGACCTAACTGAACAAATGCAAATACGAATGATCAGAAATTTTGTCTCTGGATGTGAGAACTCTAAGAAACACACTCTAAATAACTAATTGATTGTGAAAAGGCTCTAAATGCAGCAATTGTTTACTTCCAAGTTTGTGGTTTAAAGGCTGAATAAAAACTTAATAAATGTAATTAAAATAACAAACAAATTCTAAGGAACATTATTTTAATAAGAATGGAAATGAGATAGAGTAGTGTTTGGATCGTGATGGTATGGAAACGACAGGTGAGAAATGAAAAGGTGTCTGTCAAATCAAACACCTTTAGTCAGTGGAGATGAGACCTTTTTGTAACATGTATGTGTCAAGGCTCAGAACTGAGGAACCAGAATTCGAAGCAGAGAGATTAGTGTAACTCACAAAAGCGTTTATTAACGTATCTCGTCTCTTCCACTTAGTAGCAAGGGCGTCAAATGCCGGAATCTCTGTAGAGGGAAAACTCAGGTTAGTGACAATGTAAATCTGACGGAGGGCCATTACGAGTGTGTAAGTCACTAATCTGGTTTTAGAGTTCAGTCTGTGTCCGGAGAAGCAGTGGAATCCAGCCAGATGGCTAACAACAAATGGCGGTGAACACCGCGCAGAAAGTTCCAGGAGCTGGAGCCTAATGACTGCTGAACTGGCTGACGAACACATCCAAGCAGATAAAGGAAGCAGGAGTTTCCAGAAGAAGAAGTCCAAGCCAGTGTCGAGGAGGTTAATGAAAGTCAAGACCAGAAGATCAGAGATCTGAAGAGGCACCTAGGCGAAATCCAAGTCGAAGTCAGGAGGCAGATCCAGGTTCAGTCTACGGGCAGAAGTCCAAAGACAGGTCAGACAAAGAAATCTATAACAGGAACAGGCAGGCTCAGAGGTCCAAGTGCAGAATTGGTCAAGATCAGGCAATCAGAACACCATCAGGTATGCCAGAGAGCTGTCACCGAAGACTTGAATAATCTGGCACTGATGACAGGGAGCAAGCAGCTGAAATAGTGGCAGAAGCAGCTGGATGAAATTAACATTAATGAGAAACTGGGCGGAGCTAGGCAGGTGAATAGAATGAACCATTAAGCCAGTCATCAGTGCCAAGATCATGACAATAGGTACAGTAGTTACTATAAACCACAACACATAAAAAGACATGATCTACAGGATGCAGTTTAAAATCTGCAAGATATTCACACCAAACATTACCACTGAAAATGTAAGAACGCTAATGCTCGCATCAGGAGATTAACATAAAACACAGATAGTCCGTTTTCTCCCCTGTCCTACTTTTGGGATGTAAAAGCAATCCTTTTTTTCGAAGCAGTCAGTCATTTATTTGCATGACATACCTCATGGCTTTAGTTTTTCAAGGGTATTTATAAAACAGTATATTTGGGTTCATTTTCTTCTTACGAAATTTTATGTGTAGGTCATTCCCCTATCATTAAAACCTACTGCTGAATCGTGAATGCAACGTCACAAAAATGTCTGTATATCATAGCTGGATCTTCCCCTCAGATTTGCTTAAAACCTGATTATGACAAGAGGAAGAAAAAGGCCTTTGTTTTTTGTTTGTTTTCTTCAGGTTGATTAAAATTTAATGCAGAAATTTCTATTGCTTTGGATTAAGTCAGGTAAACGATTCTATTTTTCATATTTTTTTTATAAACCTATTTTTTGAATCAGTATAGAATTATGTCTTTTTAAGTTTACTCCAACAACCTATTGTATTGTTGGTATACTTGATAGATTTAGCCAACTTACACATAGTGTGAAATATCTGAAGCCTTTCTTTTTTGTGATGATGTTTCAGAAAATGAGGATTTTACATTCAATGCATGTAAAAGGATATCTTCAGGATTCTAAAAAGTAACAGGGCTACTGATCCTGACGGTTATGGAACAAAAAAGTCAAGTGGTAGACCCAAAAAAATTTCACCAGCTCTGAGCCGCAGGATCCGATTGGCTGTCCGTCAAGACACAGGACGATCCTCTACCCAAATAAAGGCCATTACTGGGGCTGACTGCAGCCCAATAACCATCAGACGGCATCTGCGAGAGAAGGGCTTCAGAAACAAAAAACGTCTTCAAAGGCCACGTCTTCTTCTATGCCACAAAATTGCCCGTTTGGACTTTGCAAGGGTGCACCAAACATGGGACATTGAAAGGTGGAAGAAAGTTGCCTTCACTGATGAGAAAAAATTTAACCTTGATGGTCCTGATGGCTTCCAACGTTACTGGCATGACGAGGAAAACCTCACCTGAGATGTTTTCTGCACGGCACATTGGTGGGGGCACCATCATGATTTGGGGTGCGTTTTCCTTCAATGGAACAATGGAGCTTCAGGTTGTGCAGGGGCATTAAACAGCGGCTGGCTATGTGGAGATGTTGCAGCGGGCATCCCTCATGACTGAGGGCCCTCGTCTGTGTGGTAATGATTGGGTTTTTCAACAAGACAATGCTGCAGTTCACAATGCCCATCTGACAAAGGAGTTCTTCCAAGAGAATAACATCACTCTTTTGGACCATTTGGGGATGGATGGCAAGGGAAGTTTACAAAAATGGACATCAGTTCCACACAGTGGATGCCCTTCTTGAAGCCATCTTCAACACTTGGAGCAACGTTCCCACTAGCCTCCTGGAAACACTGGCATCAAGCATGCCTAAACGATTGTTTGAAGTCATCATCAAGAATGGTGGAGCTACTCATTACTGAGTCCTTTTTTTGACACTTTGATTTCTGTTTTGGGGGGTTTTCGGGTTTTTTGAGCTATGGTCTTAAACTTTTGATCAGCTGTAAGCAGTTTTCAATAAATTCCCGGCTCAAAAGTTTTTGTCTCTTACGCTGATTTCTTCTTTTAACATTGTGAAGCTCTACTTAGAACCTTCTTTAGATCCAATGGTGCAAATTGCAAATTCTTGCAATTTTTTGACTGGTCTTAAGATTTTGATCAGGAGTGTGTATATATATATATATATATATATATATATATATATATATATATATATATATATATATATATATATATATATATATTCTTTAACATTATTCGGTAGAACAAACAGTTCTCCCCCTCCACCATAGACTGGCAGCAGTGACTATAGATAGCTTCTGCATCAGACTCAAAAAAATTCCACAAGTATTATACTGAAGGCAGAAAAGGTGAGCCATGCCTCGTTCGAAGTCTTAATCTGCCGATCAACCAAGAAAGCAGAGTGCAGAGTGAATGTAGAAGATGAGAGCAGAACAAATACCAAAGGCTGCAGGCATGAAAGAATTTTAATGAAATTCCTACCAAAGGTACACTTCATGCCAGGGAACATGTCATTAAAATGTGATAATGGTCAAGATCAGGTGCAACTTTTAGCTATAGGTGTAAATCACAATATGAGGGGAAAAAATGAACTGCTTGACAGAGGTTTGTGCTGTTAGAGTGCTTTTCTAGTTTCTTAAATCAAATCACGAAACCTTTGGACATTTTCACATTTGCAATCTTCCATTATTTTGCAGGTCATGTAGAATTGATGACCCACTACTTTATTAATTCTAGATAGTCTTTACTTCTTTGGCTGAGTTGCTGTTGTTTCCCATTGCCTTCACTTTGTTATAGTCAGCATTAATGTTCAGTCTTGAATTTTTTAAAGTGAGATATTTTATTATCTCTGGACTTCATGCACATTTCTCACCCTAAAAAATGTAACAAGTAGCAGTTTTATTTAATCATCCATTGGCTCACAACATTTGTCAATGCGCTGTGTAATAACAGGTTTGTTTAGGCTGTAAATATTCTTCCTTACTCTGGCCTTCTTATGAGTGACAGATTGCTACCTTTTTTGGAGGGGAGGGGTTCTTTCACAGTTTATTGCTGGTACAGCCAGGCAGTCAGATATCAGAAAAGAGTAGGAAGTAAAAAGGTGTGTAAAAATTTCAGTCAACAGTTATGCAGTATAGACAGAATAATTCAATTGAATGCTGAACAATTGTGAGTGGTTGACAAGATGGCCCTGAAAATATATAATATTCAGAGTTTTTCAAATAAAAATTATAAACATGTGACCAGGCCTTGGCTGAGGCAGAGAGATGAAAAAGAAAAGATGACAAGACAAACCCAGACTTGCCCTCCAGTCAGCATTTCTTCTGTTTGATTATCTCTTCTTGCAGCCACCTTAAGGCGGCTTTCAGTACTAAATTAGGAAAATGTACATTTCGTTCCAACAAATTATATTCTGTCTAATGTAAAGCAGCATTAGTTTGTCAGCAATTTTGATATTCCTCTTTGGGCTGAGATTAACCGAGGGATTAGTTATTAGTCTCAATGAAATGGCTGAGCTTAAAATTTACCTGGAGGTTCAAAGAAGGCCTTCAACAGAAACCATTTTTTGTATTAACCTCTTTACTAAGATTGTAAAAATGACATGTACATGTTTGGTCATGTCACCTTTATTTCAGTAGATCCAAACACAAAGTTGTGTAGAGGGAAGAGCCAGGCACTAACCTGTCCCAACTGAGTTAGGACATTAGTGACTTTAATTGCTATTTAAGTGTGATTTTTTTTGACCATGTTCCCCACAGAAAATGCCTTCCTGATCAGAGGCAAAACATTTTTTAGGAACCAAGAGACATCCAACTTCCTTCTTCTTAAGCACTAAGAATAGCCCCCGGAGCATAGATTGATCATAACGCATTGCAGGTGGAACTTGTCAAACTAATATATTCAAAGGCAGGAGCCAAAATTTCCCAACAGAATTTTGCCCAAACCAACAAACCAGCTCAACAGCATGCATATTCCCCATTCTGCCCCCATTGGAGCCAATGTGCAGCCTGGTGTTCCCCAGGTGAGTCATACACATTCATCATATTCACATTATCAGTTCGTATGAAATCGTACAAAAAGTTATGCACACTATTTCTTACGTTTTGGATGTTTTTCCTCAAAAAAACATATCAGTGCACATGCGCAGGCAGACAGACAAAAAAAGCAGACCCGCGGACGGCCGTAAAAATGGGAAAAACAGTGCAATAATTACTTGTCTCTAACTACATTGCTTGCAGTTTTATACCTTAGGGTTAGGGTTAGGGTCAGGGTTAATTGTATGTTAAATTTGAAGTTATTAAATGGTGCGTAAGATGTGCATGCGCATACGATGAAAAAAGCGTCCAAAAAGTAAGAAATTATGGTGCATAACTTTTCGTACGATTTCATACGAACTCATAATGACAATACACTGACACATTTCATGCACATGATGTAATAAACAATGGGATTCATCAGGCTACTATCTTTCGTTGTTTCACGTTTAATTTTTTCCAAGCTGGTATTTCTATTGCTTGCACTTTTCAGTCACAGACAGGAAGTAGCATGCTCACCACCACTGATTTGCATTTGTATGATTTGTATGATGTATGATTTGCATCATTAGTGGTAAACTGATCAATATTATGTTCTGTCCCCTTTCTACCAGGACTAGCAATAGCCTTTCTTCATCTTGTTTTCATTGTTACCACATCCCAAGATTGTAATATCTACCTTTTATCTTCAATGTATGGAAAGACACCATGGGTTTTCTTTGGACAGCCCAGGAAAAATGGCTACATAAGCAATTCATCTACACCTGATCATTACAGACCCGACAATTCAGATTGATCAGCTGTAGTACTCAGGTTTAGTTCTATAAATTATTAAGCATGAAACTTGTTTGGGGGAAAGGAGCAGCTTTCAACAGAACCTATTAAGCTGATTGTGCTAAGCAACACCCATTGCCCACCTACCAGTGTTGTTTTAACAGCCATCTTAGATTTAGTCTTAGTTTCCTTCTTCAGGATGAAAACTAGTTATAGTCCCATTTCAGTCATTACTATGTGTGATAGTTTTAGTCCACTTTTAGTTAACAAAAAATCAAAATGGTTTTAGTCAAGTTTTAGACAGTTTTATGTTGCAATTTATAAAAATGTAAACCTTTACAATTTCAACCAGATTCTTTACCAAACTGGCAGCTCTTTTCTAGATACTACAATAGCTGGGTATAGAATGCTGCTGCACAGTTTATCATTGCTGTTGGGAAGAAAACTTTGACTTATAAAATTCAAATAAACTTTTTTATGAATTACTGCCCCACTTTATTCAAAAGTGTCTCACAAAAGTTGAGAAAATGGCAGATCTAGTTCAATACATTGTTTTGGTTAGAATAACAGACAGAAAAGCTAACAAAATTTACAATAAAGGTCATGCTAAAGCAAACACTTCCTGATCTACTATTACTGGTAATCATGCATTACAAGCAGATCAGTCAGACTTCATTACTCCAAAAAAAGCAAAGAACAAAAAAAATATTCTCTCTACTTTGGCAATTTTGGCTTTGTTTCTAAGAATTTACCCCTTGGTTACTGCTGCTCAGGGGTCAAAGTACATTTAAATTCATAGGAGTGTCAGGGTTTGGTTGTGGTTTGAGGACCCAAATGCAGAGGCTGAGAGGCAGAGGTGATTTCTTGCAGTTTTCAATTAATCAACACAGGTAACAGAGGCAGGAATAAAAAAAAATCCTACTTAAAACGTAACACAAACCAGAACCATGGAGACATCAGAGGAAAAGAGCGCGTGGAGACAGGGAAAGGCGAGGAGAGAAAAGGTAAGAAGAAGTAAGACGAAGTAAGACGAAGTAAGACGAAGTAAGACGAGGTATGACGGAGTAAGATGAGGAACCACGACTGAGGAACTGCACAAGGGTGTATTTATGGTAGACTGAACAAAGAAAGGACTAACGAGCAGATTGGGAGCAGGTGTGAAGAGAGCAGTCAGGGAAGAAGCTAGGGAAAAGGAGAACACAAGAGGGCAACAAATAAAAACATTATAACTTAAATTTACCTAGAAAATACAACAAAATAGGAATTAAACCAATAAAACTAGAAAACATGGAGCAAAGTAAAACATAACAGAACCAAGACCATGACAAGGAGTCTGATATAAAAAAAAAAATACACACAGAACCTACATCATTTCTTTTTCATAATTTTTCATAATTTCATAATTTCCTTATAATGCCATGGCAAACCAGAGCTATATTTCAATAATATGTCAGCTAAAATGTTGAAATATTCAAAGAAAACAGAGAAAATGTTTTAATGACAGTACAAGAAAATATTGATCATATTGATTCATATTTGAATGCAAGTACAAGCCATGCTAACTATGTAGGGGCAGTGATAGCCATGCCATTCGAGGGACTGACTGCAGTTCTACTGAAAGGTGCCTTGGTCAAGGTTAGGACAGGCGTACCTGACAAGTAATAACTATACCATGCATATTTTGTTTTGGGTTAATAGACTCTAGTCCTGCACCTAACTAGGCTAACTAGGCTATGTATATTCCCCAAAGAATTTTATAAATCCACCATCCCCCTTGTTTTTTATTTACAACGCGACTACTAGGAGGAGTTAAATTGCTGAGAGCGAACAATCAGTGTGCAGTATAAAGCGCAGACTGGGAGCTTTGCGTACTCAAAGATGCATAGGTGCACAAGCACAGCTGTAAGAGCAGAGTTGCACAGTGTCATTCCGCATTACAGTCACCCCTGCAGTTGCTGCCATGGTCCATCTGTGTTCATGCAAAAAGTGCACCGCTGCACGCTAGGTGGGCGGCATGACCAAACAGGTTGCAGCAGCAAAGCTGATACTGATTAGCTTATCTAACAGATTACAGCACAATGATGCATTTTCACCATCAAAGATAAATGCTTAGCTCGTCAGTTCTCGTTAGCATTACGAAAAAAGGAGCATCAATGAAATAGTTAAATAAAGATGTGATAGGACTTTATCTTTTTGTATGAAATCCTCCTTTATTTCCCTAAGTTTAGACATAGAAACATTCAAAATTGTAGCACACATGGGAAGACATAACCAGTGTGATAACAGCCATAGTCTTCACCTGTTCTGCTTACTCATTCTGTCCACCTCCTGTTGAACATCTAAGCTCAGACATTGAGTTTAGAGGATTTGTAGTTTTATATTATACTTCTCTTTTGCACATTATCTGGCATGTTGGTCTTTACAATACCCATGACAGTGTCAGAGATATATCTGCCCTCCCCAGTGCCTGAGAACCCTGCCATCCTTTTAAGCAATATTTGGAGCATTAAGATAACAAAAGACTCCCATCTGTACAATAAATGGCCATACTGTGAAACAACATTATGATCAACACGTCATTTCCAACCCTCTAGTGAAAACGACTGTGTGCCAGATGGGCTGATTTTTGCTATTATTTAATGCTGATGTATTAACACATGTTTCTGTAAAGTCTTTGCAGAAAAATTGGACCTGCGTGGTAAGAAGCTAAAGGTGTTGCTGTGGGCCACTGGGCACCGCAGCTGCCATCTGTTTTGCTCTTTTTTCAGCCTTTCTGTAATTTATTCTGTGAATTTAGCCTGTGCCCTTTATAGAGACAATGTAATATCTATAATGCAGACCTCAATTCATACTGACAGATTAAAAACAATGACCTAAAGCTATGACAAAAATACACTATCTACTGTTTGGAGAATAAATAAAGGAAGAACATTTACTGACCAGCGATGAGCGTTATGTAGATTAGTGAACTCACAACATATATTTAAAGTTGTAAATATAAGTAAAGCCTTGCAAATATTTGGAATGCTTCTCTTTGCTGCATTAAAGTAGATTTATTGTCAAGAACTTTTAAACTCCTTTGATCAGACCTGATAGAAAACCCACCAAGCACATTCAATTCATCCTAACTTTAATAAATGTTGTAGTGTACTGTCCATCCTTTTAGTTTATTTCATATAAGTGTGGAGATATGAGTGCAATCCTGTAGTGTATATGCTGCTGATGACCTTTCTTTAATTGTTGGGCACGCTGCTCCATCCATCACTAGCAGCTGTGCCTAAAAGTCCTAAAAGCCCCCAGAGAAAAGCTGCTGCTTAACCCGCAGACCTTCCTTTAAAGCGTTTGCTGGATGTAATTAGCAGTCCTCACAACCTCTCCTTCATCTACGGCACCTGTTTTCTTCCTGTTTGCCTTTTAAAAGCTTCCCCAAAGATAAGACTAGTATGTCTAATCCCATTAAGCAGCACAATGATAACATGACTGTGTCATTTCCTCGGATTTTGTGGAGTTTTGTTTGCATTCTAACAGTGAAGGAATCAGGCTGTCACAACTACCTTTCTCCTCACCATTTGAGATTGTGTTTTCCTAATGTAAAGGATGAAGACAGGAATGAAATGTGCCCTCCCTCCCCTCCTGTGTATTTTTCTTTTTTTATGTTGGTTACAGTGTTTCAGAACATCAAAGAAATTCAAAAAATAGCTGAAGACAACACAAGTAAATAAAAACTGCAGTTCTTCATTGAAATTGTTATTTGCCCTCTAAAGCTAATAACTAGTTGGGCAGCAACAACTGCAATCAACCATTTGCATAACTTGTAGGAAATGTTTTTCCAGTCCTGTGGATCCCTTTTGGCCTGGTCGTCTTGCAGAATTGTTGTAATTCAGCCACATTTCCAGCATGAACATTCTTTTTAAGGTCCCGCAATAAATTCTTTCAATGGAATTTAGGTCAGGATTTCGACCAAGCCGCTCCACAGTCTTCATTTCTAGGGTTTTTCAGTAATTAAGAGCCAGACTTTTTCTTTTTTTTCTTTTTTTTTTAAATCATTGTCCTGCTGCAGCTTGCAAGTTTTTTTTTTTCAGCGTGAGGTCATGGACAGATAGCCAGGACATTCTTGTTCCGTTTTATTTTATTTATTTTTTTTAATATTAGATAAAAGAATTTATGGTTTATCCTATTATAACTATAGTCTTCCAGGACCTGAAGCAGTGAAACAGACTGAAAATCACAGTACTACCATATTTTATTGTTGATATTAGGATCTTTCTCTGAAACGCAGTTTGAGTTCTCTTTGCTTAGATGTAGTTTACTGTTTTTGGGATTCTGCCATGAAGACATTTTTTCTCATGTCTCTTTTTCATGGTGGAGGGATGAACTCTAACCTCAATTGAGGCAAGCTAGTCTTGCAATTCCGCGGATATTCTTGTGGGCTTTTTTGTGATCTCTTGAATGAGTTTTGTTTCACTGTTGGGATAATTTTGGTTGAGCGTTTTCACCATTTGTGAATGATGGCTCTCACTGTGAATCACTGCTGTCCCAAAGCTTTAGAAAAGGCGTTTAAGACCTTCTAAACTCTGATTTTATGCAGTTTTGTGCTTTTGACATCCTTTTTAAATTATCAATTCAAATGGACTGACATAATTGATAATGTATACATATATTTTAAATAATACATCAATGAAATTAACACTAATTTACACTAAATTATTTATTTATTTGAATAGCACAATTCAGTAAAAAAAAAATTCAAAAGGCTTTACACAATTTAAACAATAAAACAGAAGTAAAATAAAAGCAGACTCAAAGCAAGTAGAGATAAAAACACCATCCACTTTAGCTATCTTTTCAAGTAATGACAGGGTTTTGTTTACATTAGATCACAACAGCAAATCCATAATCTTCTATAAAACTTAGAAGATTAGAAAGTATTATGGATTGATCTCTGTTTTAGTGAAGGAGGTTGTGGAGACAAGCTTTTATAAAATGGAAATGGGAGAACTGTTTGTCGTCCTACCACCGGCGCAGACAGCAACCAGCGCTCGCCCGCTCAGTCTACTCGCAGGCCCTCCGATCCACAGCGTCCTCCGATCATCTCAAGCATTTAGTCTCTAGAGGCTAGCCTTGGCCTGCCATCTTTGCTTCCTCACCCACTGTAATTTTGATATCTACACTCAATTTTTTCAGCTCTGCCTTGCTGTAGCGCAAAGATGTCTGCCCACACAAATAGCAACCAGCTCCTATGTATTTATAAAATACCAATTTTAAGGCAAAGCAAACATATAGAAGTAAACTGATTTTAATTGTAAATTCAGCTGGAATTTGATTAGAAAATCATGTAAAGCTCCTGAAGCGTAATGTACCTTTTTGTGCTAGTTAACCAATAATAATTTTTTCATTTTATTTTTAGTAATATTCTATGTCTTATCTTATGAAATACTTGTATACCTTTTGGGTTGTTTTGTTTTTTATTGTTCTTTACTTTGTACCTTTTTAGCCTGTGTTGTCTCTTGTAATTACTGGATTACTTCAAATGATATTATTCATTAATCTATTCATCTATTGATTGATTGATTGATGGAGTCATTCATTCCTGCATTCAGTACAATCACACCTAGTCT